>NW_020798113.1:0-117958 GCF_002237265.1 Aspergillus thermomutatus | reverse complement strand
AAATGGAGGAGTGGTTAGTACTGAGAAATATTGATGTGTAGTGTGAGTGGATTGGTGTAGGTGTGTGATGGAGTCTTCGGGAATAGAGGTGAGGTAGGGGGCTAGGGAAAGACTACCGTTTCGCCCCCGAGATTCTGGTGGGTTTGGCATGAGCCTGATGATTTTGTATATATCATAGTAATTCGATAGATCACGACACTTTTTACGTCCAACGAATATGAAGTTCCCCGGCACTTATGAGAGACATGCCATTTTTGTCTTTTAATCTACCGGTCAATAAAGTATTGACTCAATTTGTAGTTACACCACCCCCTGGTAGAGACCCAGGCATGTGGAATTGATCGCTCAAATTACCGCTGCTCTCTTCTCGGGTCATGCTGCGACTGCGGAGGTCGCCGGTTTCAACATTGAAGCTGCTCGTTCGCGAAGCAAGGTCAAATGGCGGCCGTGTGCCCAATAGTCCTCCAAACCTGAGCGTCTCTGGTTCGCGAGACGAGTCCTCGTGACGGGCAGACCCGCTGATATCTGCCGCTACGCTACTTCGCGGCGCATTAGAGCCCGTTTCCGAATCATCGCCGGTCCGTACGCCTGTTCTGCCCATGCGAGGCCAGAGGTCCGGCAGCCCCACGACCTGCACCCGAGGTTCGACAACGCGCTCCTCAAACCATGCATGAACACGCGCTTCGACTAGCTGAGCAACTTTAGGTACGTCCTGAAGCCTGCTACGAGAGCCGATCAACGACCGCACGGAGAGGTCAAGTCGATAGTCTGGAAGAAAGGAGAACGCAACGTTGCTCTTTGGACTGGTTTTCGGCGGATTTCCATCGTTGGGTTCCTCAGAGGAACCACCTGAGCGAGATTGATTTCCGCCCGTCTGATCTTCGCGCTTCGAGCGTCCATTCGTTGTTGTCTCGGCGGTAGGGGGAGATGGGGAATGGGATGGAGTGTCGAGTGGAGGTGTGGAAGCGGGGACGAGGGATATGCAAAGGGTCCCGGAAAAGCGGACAACAGAAATAGAGAGAGCCACGGGAAGGATGGCAGAGCTTGGCTTCGGGTAATTGAGAAGTAGCTGCGTCTCGATGGCAATGGAGAGGTTGTCATCGCTCAGGTCGACGTCCATCAGGGCCTGAAGCCGTCCACCACCAGAATTTGGGTCATCAACAGCAATGATCCGACAGTTGCTGAAGATCGGAAACTCCTCCCCCAGAGATATGTCCGTTACAGTAATTTTATCTATAAAAGATGGCTTCTTTTCGGGGTTATTCAGGGCCGCGGTTAGCGAGTTGAGGATTGATGACGTCGGCGAGTCCTTTAACAGATATGCTGTTTGTCTGTACTGAGCAATGGTCTGAGCTATGAGGACGTTGAACCAGTCCAATGATTCTGGCTGGTGTGAAGAATGGTGTATCCTGTGTCGTCCATGTTTCGAGGAGGGATTGGTGGGGATAGCAGTGTAGTAGGTCTTTCGCAGGATGGAGCGGGTGTTGGTTGCGGAGGACGGTACCGGACGAAGGACATTCGAGTTCGACGGTTTTTCTCTCAATGATCTTGAGCTTCCATCATGCTGTGCACTGCTGTAAATCGAATTGGACCGTCGATGAGTCGCCGAACGATGAGAAAGGCCGCGAGAGGGCGGAGGCGCTGCTTCGCCGAAGATGAAGAACTTGATGAAGGCAGCGATGAGAAGCACGACGGAGAGCTGTCCCAGCAGGAAGCCTTGTGTAAATGATAAACTACACCCACTTCATCAGCTATTCAGCAGCCCTATCAAATAAGGGACGGTGATCTTGACGTACGAGGACTGAGCCGGGATAGGCGGGTGGTCGTCTAGTTCAGTGTTGTCAGCCTTGGATCAAGCATCAACAACGGAATCGAATCAATCGCACTTAGCTGAGAAGTCATTTTCAGCTGCTGTCTATGTAAGTCAGGTGCCTTTCCGTGGCCCCATTGCTACAACCAGCGACACTGCAATTGAAGATTTCTTACGTGTTGGAAGATCAAGATCAAGGTCAAAAAATAATGACGAATGACAAAGGACCTTGTCCGCCTCGGCCAAGGCTACAAGGCGGAGCATCTGCTTATCACAATTGGACTCCATCAAAATGACCCATGAGCTCATGCATCGGCGTAAGGACACGTTGAGCTTTCGGAGTCATCTACTGTTCGATCACTAACAGTCTGTATTTTATTGCCAGCTGGCTGGTTTCACCTCGTCTGATAGTTATTGCATCTGTCTGCTCACGACTAATATGCTTGCGAACTGATTTTACTCGACCACACAGAACGGAAACATTTCTCTCCCAGAATGTACTATCCAGGCGTCATCTCGCTGCTACTATATCTTCTATGCTTTGCTGCCCCGGCGCTAGCATTCGGCAGATCTTCGGAATCGCCCCCAGGGAGAAATGCCATACTCCTCTCGCGAGTGCAGTCGTTGACACTCCGCGCCGATCGTCTCACATCCTCTCGCCGTGTTTCTCCGATTCCACAACTGAAATGCGTGGGACCCTCAAAGCGCATTTGTGACATGTACACAATAGACACTATGCGATGCACAAATGCTGGATACGAATACGAGGAAGAAGATGTCCAGTGGACTTGTACTGCACCACTTCCGGAGGAGTTCAAGTTGGGCGCAACAGATGTGGTCTGCGAGGGATACCGAAACGCTGATGACAAGTGGGTGTTGAAGGGCAGCTGTGGTGTCGAGTACCGGCTACTGTTAACGGAGCGCGGGGAGAGGCGATTTGGCAAGGTGCAAGAGGATGATCTGTGGTCCGGCCGGGGCGCGACAAAAGGATGGCGCCGAGAAATGGCCGCTCTAGGCGAGCTGATTTTCTTTGGGTTCATGGTTGCGGTTTTCGTTCTGATTGTATGGCCTATGCTTTGCGCCTGTTTAGGACGGGGAGGTCGCCGAAGAGGCCCCAATGTTGGACGAGGTTGGGGCGGAGGAGGTGATGACCATGGGCCTTACCCTGGACCCCCTCCTCCGTATAGCAGCTCTCCAAGTAGTAGTTCGTGTTCATCGCAGCCAGGCGCGCAGGGATGGAGACCGGGCTTTTGGACCGGTGCTGCGGGTGGTGCCGCAGCTGGCTACGAGATGGGCAGGAGAAGCAATCGGCATAGCTCTCCATGGGGAGACAGGCCGTCGTCTTCTAGGAGATGGGATGACCAAGAGACTTGGAGAGAAAACAGCCCACGGCCGCGTTCCCCTCCTCGGTTTTCAGCTACCACTGAAAGTACAGGGTTCGGCTCAACAAGACGAAGATAATGCTTAGAACCTCGGACTTCAGAATTGATTGATTCGCCCCTAATTCCGATAACTGTAGCGATCTACCTACGTAGACGCCGCATGATGAAGCTAGCATGTGTTGGACAACCTAGTTATGATATCACAAGCTCCCATGAAAGCGAGAAGCAACACCCACAAGAGCCACCCAGGTAGACCGCAGAAAAAACACCAGGCCGTGATCCCATTTCAAAGGCGAGTGTAACACAGTAAAACTCCTCAATGCCGACTCCGAACCACCAAATGCGAATAAATAATCAAGGAAAGTCGTCAATCGTGCCAACCACTTCTTCAGTTCCGCCACCCATAGCTCTCATCGCCTGTCTTTTGTTGTTGCGTTTGCCCTTTATGGGCATGTTATTGGCATTATCCAGCCCTGGCGCAGCACTGCCATCAGTCGCGCCGTCTGGATTGCGAAGCAAATCCTCCTGGGCCTGCTTTTCCTTTGCGTGTTGTTCCTCAATCCGTTTCTTCTCTTCATCCAATTCTTGCTGAACCACTTTGGGGTCATCATACACAGTGTTGGTCATTTCGGAATACGTCGTGATATCAATCGTTTCCCGTGGACCCAACAGTGTTTCCTTGATTCGTTCTGGGGCACGCCGCTCTTCGTTGTTGAATTTCAGCTTGATCTGACGTCTCGACCTTCCAGGGAACAGCTTGCTGATCATCATGAAATCGGTGCCGAACATTCGCAAGCCTCTGTAGAATAGATCCGTCATCTCTTCATCCCACGATTCTGTTTTGGACCGTTTTCCCCATGTGGCTTGGTTGATCTTCCGAGTAAGAGAGCTTTCCACCACATCCTCTAGCTCCCCTGCATTTCTCGCCGCATCTGCATGACGATCGACCTGGAGGGAAGCGGCATCAAGCACAATCTCTCCATTCACGATCCGCATTACAGGACCGGCCTGTGGCTTCTTGTCGACAACGATATCGAGTTCTGCCCCGGGGGATGTAGCATCCGTATTCAATTTGAGGGGGACTGGCGTTTGGCTCTCGTCCTCTTGTTGGGCTCGCTTACGTTCCTGCTCAGCGAGCTCCATGTTGCGCAACTCTGTTTCCCGCTTAGACATTTTCCCTGTTCGTAAATCTTTACACAATTCCGACATCTTGACAACTGCCGGAGCGATCTCGATGAGGTCCGCTCCTTCAGGAGTTGGCTCGCGCTTTTTGCGAGACCGTTGTTGTTTCCTCTTCACCTTGCCCGCGGCATCTTCGACATTGGAAATGCGGCTCGCCCTTCTGCTTCGCGATTTCGACGCTCTTCGAGTCTGGTCGGCGTTTGCTTGCGATTCAGCTCCGTCGGTAACTTCTGTAGTTTCTTCAACCGTCGGAGTTTGGGTAGATGGAGGAGTAATGACATGGGATGGTGAAAGAGCAGAACGTGTGGATGTTGTTGACGACTCTTGAGTGAGCTTTAAGCGCTTGGATGGGCGGATCTCTGGAGCGGTCTCAACAGGTGGAAGGGTATGAGAATTAGTCGAAAGTGTCGAGGCTTCATCGCGGCTCAGAAGGTCTTGGTGATCTTCGATACTTTGAGAAATTTCTCTTTGTTTCTCGGGTCCATTCGCGACGAGATTTGTGGGTAGGCGTTCGGTATTGGTATCATGATGAGCGAGAGATTGAGATGCTGCAGGAGCTTCTTCAACATTCACTCGCCGTGTGGGCACCGAGAAAGATGCCTTGCGCTTTGGAAGAGGAATGGGAATGGCTGTCACAGATTTGGATGGTACCGAATCGGGTCCCGGGGCACTCGATGACTCGGCGACGGGTAATTGAACATCAGCGGCGGATGGGACAGAAGGCTCTGAGACCGCAGCGGGAGGCGCGGGCTCAGCAGTAACTTTTTCTACCGCGGGTTGAGTGTTTTGAGTGGTAGATGTTTGTGAAGCGGCACTAGGTCTTCGCGGTGGTGCTGGGGTTGCCGAGGGAGCCGGAGGGGCGCGTCGGACAGGCGCCTTTGGAGCAAATTTCTTGCCCGACTTATCTGGAAGACGGAAGCGGTCAGAAGATGCAGCACGTTGTAAGGGCAGGATTCAACACTTACTGATGACAGAACTCGAAAAAGACTTCATCCTCACCACTCGTCATAGCTGGAGAGGAAAAGAGCCATCAAAGTCCAGACCAAGTAATAGAAATGATACACTAGATGGTTGGTCCAACGGATATACGTAGAGGGTGGCATGCAGAAGTCTAGATGCCGGTGTTCGTCTGAACTCTGGGGGGAAGTGGACTCGGTCACGTGGGAGGCGCTAGGCGACGCTAAACCTCCCAGGCCGAAAATCCTCCTGGCTTCCCAAGTCTTGCTTATCACAACCACCTTCACGGCTGCACCCTTCAACGTCACTCAGAATTTGTTGTCACCTACACGGACGGATACTGCTGCGGTTCTTGCTCCCGGCTGGTTGCTGTTCAGTGGTGACGGCCTTTATCGACTTATGTCTTTCTAGCCACTGATGCCGGCCGCCGAAGCATCTCCCGTCGCATCTTCCGAGTCCGGTATCGTCAAGATGGAAGACCGGAAGAGACCTGCTACTCATGATCACAATGATTCGGCTCCACCATTGAAGAAGCAAGCTACTTCTGTCAATGGTGGTAGTAGACCTCACCCAGATGCCGATATGCCTTGGAAAGACGACTTAGAGGTGAGCTGCCCACGGCCCGTTACTGGAGCTTCGGCCTGAAGCAGAAGGCTTTTTTTTTTTTTTTCTTTTCTTTTTTTCTCCACTTAAAATTCAGCTGAAGTTTGAAATGATTCCGATGCTGACTTACACTCCGTGGCAGCGATTTCAAAAAGATGCGATATGGCGGCAGATGCAAGAGTACAAACGCGAGAAGACGTCTCTGGAGACGAAGCTCAAGGAAATGTCGAAAGCTACGGCCTACCATAATGACCATTTACGTGTAATTGATGCCTGGTTCAATCAGGTAAGTATCTTCGCGCATCTTCCCTGCAGCGGCAGAGTCTTACTGCTCTTGCGATAGTTAATTGATGAGGTCAAAACTCTTATGGGCGCGTCGGAAGAAGACAAAGGTAGGCGGGCACTAACCTAGTTTGATCACCATTTTGAGATCGGCTCATTAATATCCTTCTAGACCGGCCTTCGTTTCGAAGCTCGTTGCTATTCGAAAATATGGAAGACTTTGAGAAGCATCTCAAATCCCGGTCAGATGATATACGTGCCATTATCACTCGGTTGCAATCCTTTTCCACAAAGGCCTCACCTGAGGTCACAGATTTGCAGTCCCAACTTGCGGTGAAATTGGCCGAAGAAAAAGGTACTATCGCCGAGCTTGAGAAAGCTTTGGCCGAGAAACAGCAGTTAGAAGAAAGCCTGGAGGCAGCGTCATTACGGTACATGGTGGCTGAGAAGAAGCTCGACCGCGCACGAAGCTTGACTGTCGCGAAATTAGAGAAGCAGTATCTCCTGGGTGCTCAGCGACCTGGCGGGGATAGCGCATCTGGAAATCGGGAAGAACAGTCACCCGTCAACGGTGTACCCTCGAGTGTCGAACGCAATTCCGAATTGGAGGAAGCGCATAAACAGCTTGTAGCTGTCTCGGAGAAGCAAAAGGAACAATTGCAAAAACTGGAAATTGAAAATGCGGGTCTGCTAAGCCAGATCACGGAATTGAATATCAAGGTAAGGCGCCGACCGTCAGCCGTGCAAATTGCCGCTGACTGAATGTTGTTGATCTAGCGCACAAAACCCACCGACGATGATTATGCGCACACGGACTTGTTCAAGCAGCTAAGATCCCAATACGACGACGTTGTAAAACGAATCAACCACCTGGAGGCGACAAACATACAACTACGTGAAGAGGCTGCAAAGTTACGATCTGAACGGACTGCATATCGCAATCAGGTGGATGAGGAAGCCCAGAACGTTATTGCCGAAAAGGAAGCGCAGTTGATGCGAGCAGAGACTGACTTGGCCCGAATTCGGAACGCCCGTGACGAGCTCTTGGCTGATCAGCAGATGCGCAAGGCTGCGCAAGAACAGGAGAAAATTGCTACAACTAAGGTCCAGGAGCTTGCGGATGCTGCACAGGCCCGGATTAATGCCCTAGAGTCTGAGGTAGAAAGGCTCCGCGTGCAGCTTGACAACACGAAAGCCTCGCATACGGAGAGCGATGATATTCCGTTCGAAGAACTTCGTGCGAAGTATCAGAATTTGGAGCGCCAGTATTCCATGCTCAATACTGAGTTAACGTCGATGCAGACCGCCTGCAAAAAGTATTCTTCATTGGCTTCGCAAAAGGTTGCAGATTTCAGCGCTTTAGAAGAAAAGGTCGCCCGGTTGACTGCTGAAAAGTCGAAAGCGGATCAAAAGTATTTCGCCGCAATGAAAAGCAAGGAAGCACGAGAGTTGGAAGTTCGAACTTTAAGAATGCAGAACTCGAAGAGCTCTGATATTGTCTCGCAATTAAAGGAATCGGAGGCAACCACTCGCTCTCTGTTAGCCAATATGGAGAAGCAGGCTAGCGAGACGAAGGAAGCATTGAATTCAATCATCAGCAAGCATCATGCGGCTCAACAGCAAATCGCGGAGAATAACATTGTTATCGATGGCCTCAAAGCCCAGGTCAATGAGCTCAAGTCCCTCTCGGCGTCGAAGGATTCGTCGTTGGCGAGTGCTTCAAGCGCTTGTCGTAAGGCCGAGACTGAGATTGAAAGCTTGAAAGTCACGCTTGCCGATACCAAAAAGAGTCTTGACAATTGGAAGAACAAGAGTTTGGGCAATTCGTCGTCCGAGTATGAGATGTTAAGGGTAAGTCTTTCCAGCGCATGCACACGGGGGACTGATACTAATTGATTGCCATTCCCAGAGTCTTGCCCTTTGTACTGTCTGCCGCAGGAATTTCAAGAATACTGCGATCAAGACATGTGGTCACGTCTTCTGCAAAGAATGCGTTGAAGAAAGACTTACTTCTCGGTCTCGAAAGTGTCCAAATTGCAATAGATCATTCGGAAATAACGATCATATGCATATCACGCTATAAGTCCTCTCAGCAATCGTTAAGTTTCCGATTTGGTCCTCGGTCCGGTTCAAAATTTACATTCGTGTACCATAGTTTTTATTGCCCTTCTCGTCCTCCCTCTTTTCTCTCTAGCCTCTTTATTACCCTTTTTCTTCCTTTTTCTCTCGTGTTTCACACAGTCATGGAAGGTTCATGGTGCGGTGTTTTTGCTGTCCAAGGTTTAGCAGGATAGGGTCTCACTGGAACCGGCGTTTTGATTTGATGTTACGCTTTTCGAGCAAGATTTCCCTTTGCATAACGATCAGGCCAGACATGGTGGTTTTTCAGTCTTCGGCTTTAACTACTTTTTTTTTCCCCTTTCTTTTTTACACCTTTTTTCCTTCATGTCTTGCTCTCTTTCAGAAGGAAGAGAGACTGTTTGGATACCCACTTCTGTGTTCCGAGTAGAACCGGTGGTGGGAGCCGGGATGTGAGATGTAGGATTACCTAGGATGAGATGATAAATTCAACATGCTCATGGGGTCATGGCCCTAATGACGTCGTCTGACTTTGTGTGGTAAACAGTTCTCTATGTAGGTATTCGAATGTTATGAATTGAATATTCTGCTATAGAGAAGCTCATGCCGCCCTACCCAGAGGTCTAAAGGAGGGACGATTTGGCCCGCATCCTCTACAGCGGTGTCCCATTCTCGGTCGATTCGTTCTGAAATCATCGCTTGCAGAGCCTTGCTGGCTAGGACGCTTTGCGCCTGATATGGCCCCATCACCGATGCGCGAACTGCAGCACTGAGAACTGCTTTGGCATGATTTAGCATGAAAACATACGCCGTCTGCCGGAGATCAACGCCCATAGCAAGGCATACAATGCCCCATAAAGGTGCAAGATGGCCTTTCGGCCCTAACTCATCCACAGTGCCAACCCAAGATTTGAGAGCGTCGGAGAAGCTTTCAATCATTTGCACTGCCTTTGCAGCATCTGTCCCGCTGACAGTCGGACCTGAGGCATATGCGCTTCGAAATGCTCGCTCCCAGACACCAAGTAACGCCCTTCCCTGAGCGACACTTGCCCTCTGAGCAACTATACAAGGCGTTGAGGCGTCCAGATCGTTGTCTAGTGTCTCCAGTTCTTCCGGGTTCCTATAGGCTGAAAGGACATACGGGAGAGAGGTGCTTGCGATTGACGCGATTGACAATTTGAGGAAGTGATGGAAAGATGCGATTGTCGTCACCGAACGAGGCAAAGGTTTATTGTGGGCTAGGTAGGACTCCAGACCGCTGGAGTAGGCAAAGGAGCCCAGTGGGAGGGCAGAATCCGAGAGGAGAAATAATGCATGGTTGGGTGGAAGGCTTGGCTCCTCTATTTTCAAGGTCAGTCTCCAGGTATGACCATCATGGCGGTTGCAGGGGTGTCGTTACGGACCATTGGGGGGTAATTCCCTGTCACCCTCTGGGCAGGCTAATGCGAGGCGAGTCCGGGCATTGCGCAAACGATACTCGAGATCTGCAATCTCTTTCTCCAGAGCTTGTATACTATTCTTCCCATTCATTCGGGCATTCCTCAGTGTGGTAACAGAGAAAAGGACGAGGGTGTTCGCGCAACGAGCTCCTTGATAGGTACTATTTACACTAAAGCATGCCCCCATCTTTCTTATCTCGAAGACCAAAATCCACTGATAAGCTCGACCGAACATCGGAGTTCCCCGACTCTGGCGGTGGATGTGGGCAGAAAAGACGGATCCGAGAGGAATGGCGCAGGCGATTGTCAGATGCAAGCTTCTGATCGCTTTTCCGCATGTTGAAATATATTACCATCTGGCATTACATCATGCAATTACGCTAGACCCAGGGCTTCTACTGACGATATCATCTATATATTATGTCAGGAAAGCGTCTTTTGGATGCTATCCAATTATTCAATGTCGCCAGATCAGTTGCGACGAAACACCTTACGCTGCGGCAACGGCAGCTAGACATCTTTACACGGACTTCTTCCCTCACCAAGGGAGTTCAAAGGCAGACTGAGGGTTTGATCCTAACAGCCCAAGCTGCAGCTGCTCTAGCAAGACGATTTAATGAACCTTCTCCTTCCGAAGCTGCGCCGAAAACCCGGCCCACAAGCACGCCCACGTCCTCGCAGCCAACAAATGCGGAAGCCCGTTCAGGCCTCTCTCCGGACGAAGCTAAGAAAGCTCAACGACAAGCCGAATTTCAAATTCCGTCATCGGCTGCGGCACACACTGGGAACGATGGCTCGAGTGCATTGAATGTCAGCGAACAACAGGATGTCTTTTATCAGCGTTCTCAAGAGTCGGCGCCGGGTTTATCGGGGCTTCCTCGAGTGAAGCTGCCACAGACCGCCAATGACACTCAAGTGAATGTGGATAGCTCTATCAATGCGGACGTCTTTCACTCGCCTGTGAACGCCGAGAAGCCTGTGTCCGAGGAATTGTCTACCGCAGAACAGCAAGATGTGCCGGAGGAGATGATGAAGGAGATCTTCCACAGTCCCAGGGTTGCCAGACTCCTTTCCAAGAAAACACTCTCAGATAAGGGAGGTCTGGACTGGAGAGCCAAAGGAATTTCCGAAAGCCCGGTCAGTCGAAGCACAGCCTCGGCTCTTCCTGTCGAGAATGTCATGCAAACTGATAAGGAAGACATGGAGGTGATTGGAGCCAGCATTGCTGAAGATGTTGCCCTAGTACGTCGCACTAGTCGTGTAAAAATGACATAAAACACCTATTGACATCTTGATAGAAAGATCAGCAGGTCACAGCGGAGCTCAAGAAAAACGATACCTATAAGATGACTGAATCTCGCGTCCCGTCGTCGCGGTTAGGTAGATTGTGGCAGTACAGTGGACTGGCTACCTCGATGGCCTTTGGAGCCGTGGGGGAGAGTCTGCGAAGGATGACTGGGAGCAAAGAGGACTATGCTGGGTCTATCATGTTCAGTGCTGGAAACATGGAACGACTGGTGGCCAAACTCTCCAAAATGCGAGGAGCCGCCCTCAAACTGGGGCAGATGTTGAGTTTTCAGGGTTGGTACTCATTCATTACATTTATGGTGAATACTAATTCTTTGCAGATAACAAAATGCTTCCAGAGGCTATTCATCAGGTTCTACAGCGAGTGCAAGACCGAGCAGACTATATGCCAGCTTCTCAACGAGACAAAGTCTTGGCTGATAATCTTGGACCCAACTGGCGGGATCTTTTCTCCTCGTTCGATGAGGTCCCAATGGCCGCAGCTTCGATAGGACAAGTGCACGGAGCGGTGCTCAAGAGGACGGGCCAACCAGTTGCCGTCAAGGTCCAGTATCCGGGTGTTGCTGACTCGATTGACTCCGATTTGAATAACCTTTCTATCCTTCTGACGGCATCGCGTCTTCTTCCGAGAGGTCTTTATTTGGACAAGACGATTGCAAACGCGCGCACCGAACTCGCGTGGGAATGCGACTACATCCGAGAAGCCGAGTGCGGCAACCGTTTCAGAGAGCTCTTAAAGGACGACCCTGTCTTCTTGGTCCCCGAAATTATCCCGGAGGCTTCAGGAAAGCAAGTCCTGACCATGGAACGTTTGGAAGGCATTGCCGTCACCAAGATCCACGACTTTAGCCAGGCGCAACGTGACTGGATCGGCACGCAGATTCTACGCCTATCCCTCCGCGAGATCACCGAGTTCCGCTTTATGCAAACAGATCCCAACTGGACCAATTTCCTCTACAATGCGAAGACCAATCAGCTGGAACTCCTTGACTTTGGTGCTTCTCGCGAGTACCCTGTCGAATTCATCTCGAAGTATATCAGCACACTGATCGCCGCTTCTCGCAACGACCGAGAGCGCTGCCACAGCCTCTCCATCGAACTGGGCTACCTGACTGGCCATGAGTCAAAGGCCATGGTAGACGCCCACGTTTCTTCGATCCTCACCCTGGCTGAACCGTTCATGGAATCTTCGCCAGACGTCTACGATTTCCGCAATCAAACCATCACGGACCGAGTCCGGAGTTTGATTCCTGTTATGATCCGGGAGCGACTCGCACCTCCGCCCGAGGAAACCTACAGTTTACACCGAAAGCTCAGCGGAGCATTCCTGCTCTGTGCGAGATTGGGAAGCCAAGTAGGGTGCAAGGAGCTATTTGCAGACGCGATCCAGAAGGCGGAGAAGTCTGGGCTCGATATTGGGTTGACTCAGAAATAGACCAAGAGCGAGCATGGGGATACTTGAGATATCTTGCCATGCTATGTATTACTAGAAAGGAAGGCCAAAAGTCTACTCTTGTATCATAGATCATGTAAATTACAGCAAATATGGCAAGCCACGAAACAACATTATGCTCTGAGCGTCCGGTCTGTTTGTGCATCAAGTCAAAAGGACCACCCGGGTCAAGGGCAGAGCGTTACTTGTATGTCTCCTGGGAGAGGGATATGATATATCACAATCAGCAATAGGTGATTGAACGGCGAGGTTTCTGTTCTGCCAGACTATACTGTCTGGATCTGTCCAACCATGAATGATCGAACCAGTGTCTGATGAGTCGGGATATGCTTGAATGGGTCTATTGACAAGGCTCATGGAGCTCTCCGAGTACTCCGCTAGGTGTATCGTGTCTTCACTCTTCATACTGTTTTGCACGATGCGTGGTATCCATGCATGAGCGGTTTCTTGCTCGGTGATCCTTGATATAAGCGCTAGGCCGACGACGACGACGGACCTCCCTGATTTACGAGTACTGTATGCGGGCTGATTTCAAAGCAGCCTCTCAAAAACATGCTAGTTGATTCTGAGATAGGGGGTCAGTTCACTGAGGGAGTGCAGTCAGGGCTGATGGAGGGCAGCGGAAGGAAACTGAGGAAAATGAATTCCGCGCGATGAGATGATGGCGCCAAGGCATGATTATTAATGAGCTTTTGACTGGTTGCGCTCTATTTGAAGCGGTGTGATGTATCTGTAGGCATAACCAAGGAGGAAAGTAGAGGGATGACGATTCATAAGCATGATGGTGACAGACATAAATATGATGGATCTCAGAAAAGGGTTTACCACGTCAGTGCACTCTAGCGGAATCTAAAGAAGATGCATGAACTGTAACCTATCATCTGTCAGGAATAGGATGCATGAATCAAGGGCCCAGAGATTCATGCATCTTGACTCGGCAGTTGATAGTGAGAACTGAGAACTGAGAACATCGACCCGAGTGCCGATGGGTCCTCGGCGACTTTTCAGGGTTTCGCTTCGAAAGTTCCACCATTCCATCATCATTATTCATCATCTAGTAGACTTATAACTGGCTGAAATGAAGGGATTGATTGATAATCATTCAACAATGGTTCCTCTCATGATTCAGGCGTCTCATTCGACCAGGGGTACATAGTTTTCTTATCGACACACACAGAAGATGCCCGGATAGATGCCCCTGGGCCCTAACCAGGCAGAAGTTGTGATCAGTGCGTAGTGGATATCCATAATCCACCAGTGACCACACCATCACCCTCGAGGAAGATACTGAATGTTAACTCCGTCTCCGTGATGCGTCAATAGCCTCTTTTCCATGTGAGTCAAGACACGAGGATCTGTCTTAGCTAAATAGTAAATACGGAGTGTCGGCCGTCTAAAAGGGTCTGGAAAGTGGAAAGGCTGGAAACAGAAAAAGAAAGAGTGGCGTCAGCACTAAACTTGATGTTAATTTAACGCCGATTGCTTATCTCCGACTAATTGATGACATAACAAACATTCTAACTCTCCACAGGGAGTACGGAGTAGAGAGGTAAATCTTTTGTAGACGATATGATGATGAATCGACTCCAGTCTACAGCCGAAGCTCTGTCTAATTGTTTCTTCTACTGTGCAGCTTCCATGTCAACTATGTACAGTACTATGCTGATTAAACGTGGCGTCCTTAGGAATCGGGCTTTCCCGACGTTTTGCCAGAACCGTCTGCATATCGCTTAGGTAATTGATTCTGGCCAATCACAGTATCGGGACTACTGCCGCGAGTCAGATTGACTCGTGCATCACTCATCCTGAGTCAAGAACAAGCTTCAGCGTAGTAGTTGGGCTGCCAGGTATTATGAACTGAATCGCTGTAAATGGCAAACGCACACGGTTCCATTGTTTTCTGTCCTCTGGGCTCTGGCTGCTCCACTCGACTATCATCCTCATACCGATTGATCATTCGTTATCTCCGTCGGTTTCTTCCATGAGTCTATCTGCCTTTGCAAGCCTGACAAATCAACTATTTTCTCTCTCTCTCTTTTTTTTTTTTTCTTTTGAATCCTGATGTCGCCAACGGACTTTAGTAATAGTAGTCTGAAACCGGGCAGATCAAACTGTTCTCTTACCGATATAAAGACTCGATGCAATGACGGCCCAGCTCTTGAATCTCAACTCTCTCCCCTTTTCCTTTGTTGCTTGGTGTTGTTGCTGTGTTTCCTAGACCCTCTCCACTCCTGGTGCCTAAGACCGGTATATCCTCGCGAAAAGGTGAACGGTATCAATTACATTTATTCCATTTAATCTCACATCTTATATCCTCATCTTCAACTCTTCCTTCGGTTTACTGTACATACATACCTCGACCTTGTCTCTTGTCCGTCCTAGTCGACCGAGGAAACTACCGTCTATTGTGCCGGTACCTCTGAATATAACTCTAATACTTCAGCCTGTGCAATCTAGTCCACATTTCCATAGTGTGCAACAGCAAGGTATACACATCAACAGTGAGATGGCGGACGGCTCTCGTCTGCCAGCATCGCCAACCAGCACAACAATGGAGAACAACAACCACGAGCACGCAGTGGTCTCCAGTGCAGATGCGGAAACTGTACACTCGTCATCCACGACATCCACGACAGCAACCTCCTCTGAATTGAGTCTCGATGGCCGTTGGGGAGAGCGAGATCAAGGGGAGCCTGTTTCCCGCCGTGGCGCCATGGAGGACTTTGAGGATATGAGGAGGGAACTGACCCAACTCAGTCTGAGACGAACGCGGTCCGCTGGAAAGGATACCCATCGATTGCGATCCCGGGCCTCCGGGCGAGCCGGTCAAGTTCGCGATGTAGAGAAAGCTCTCGACGAGGAGGATTCGACCATCAATGGCGACGGCTACCAGGGTGGATTCGATCTCGGCGAGTTTCTGATGGGTGGTCATCTGGAACGGAGAACGACCGCAGGAGAGCCGGCGAAGAAGGTCGGGGTCCTTTTCAGGAATGTCACGGTGAAAGGTGTCGAGACCGGGGCGTCCTTTGTGCGGACTTTGCCTGATGCTATTGTTGGCACCTTTGGGCCTGATCTGTACAGAATCCTCTGTGGCTTCATCCCGCAATTGCGCTTTGGGAAACAGCCTCCTGTGCGAGATCTGCTCCATGATTTCACCGGTCTAGTCCGAGAAGGCGAGATGATGCTGGTCCTGGGCAGGCCTGGTGCGGGTTGCTCCACCTTCCTGAAAACCATCGCCAACGACCGGGGCGCCTTTGCCGGTGTGGAAGGTGAGGTCCGGTATGGCGGTCTCTCCGCCGAAGAGCAACTGAAGCACTTCCGCGGCGAGGTCAACTACAACCCGGAAGACGACCAGCACTTTCCGACCCTCACCGTGTGGCAGACCTTGAAGTTCTCTTTGATCAACAAGACCAAAAAGCACGACAAGGCCAGCATTCCCATCATCATTGACGCTCTCCTGAAAATGTTCGGCATTACGCACACCAAGAACACGCTTGTAGGTAACGAGTTTGTCCGTGGTGTGTCGGGAGGCGAGAGGAAGCGGGTCAGTATCGCCGAAACCCTGGCGACCAAGTCATCGGTCGTTTGCTGGGATAACTCCACCAGAGGTTTGGACGCCAGTACAGCTTTGGATTATGCCAAGTCTCTCCGGATCATGACCGATGTCAGCAAACGTACTACGTTTGTCACCCTTTACCAAGCTGGAGAGAGTATCTACGAACTCATGGACAAGGTTTTGGTCATTGATTCTGGACGCATGCTCTACCAGGGTCCTGCAAACAAGGCGCGCGAGTACTTTGTAAACCTCGGTTTCTACTGCCCGGAGCAATCGTATGTCTCTCTCTCTCACACATTTGAACCTTGTCGGTTGCTAACCCACTGCTAGAACAACTGCTGATTTCCTTACTTCAATCTGCGACCCTAACGCTCGTCAATTCCAGCCCGGCCGGGAGGCCTCTACCCCCAAGACGCCCGAGGAGCTTGAAGCAGTCTTCAGAAATAGTGAGGCTTACAAGAGTATCTGCGACGAGGTGGCTAGTTATGAGAAGAAGCTTCAAGATACAAACCAAGAGGATACCCGCCGCTTCCAGAAGACCGTTGCACAATGTAAGTTTGCGACACCCCCCTAGTACATCCCTGCCGAAAACTAACCCCCTTCAGCCAAAAGTAAGACGGTGTCGAAAAAGTCCAGCTACACTGTTTCCCTCGTTCGGCAGGTCCTTGCTTGCGTGCAGCGTGAGTTCTGGCTCCTGTGGGGTGACAAGACATCCCTCTACACCAAGTACTTTATCATCATTTCCAATGCCCTGATCGTTTCTTCTCTGTTCTACGGCGAGTCCCTCGACACCAGTGGTGCATTCTCCCGTGGAGGTGCGCTCTTCTTCTCGATTCTGTTCCTCGGTTGGTTGCAATTGACGGAGTTGATGCCCGCCGTTACGGGACGAGGCATTGTCGCCCGTCACAAGGATTACGCCTTCTACCGTCCATCTGCCGTGTCGATTGCTCGAGTGGTGGTTGATTTCCCTGCTATCTTCTGCATGGTCGTCCCATTCACCATCATCGTATATTTCATGACAGGGCTCGATGTGACCGCTTCCAAATTCTTCATCTACTTCCTGTTCGTGTACACCACTACATTCTGCATCACCTCGTTGTACCGCATGTTCGCCGCGCTCTCTCCGACTATTGATGACGCCGTTCGATTCAGCGGTATTGCTCTGAACGTACTCATTCTGTTCGTCGGTTACGTCATTCCCAAGCAGGGTTTGATCGACGGCTCGATCTGGTTTGGGTGGCTCTTCTACGTGAACCCAATCTCGTACAGTTACGAGGCCGTCTTGACGAATGAGTTTGCCGGTCGTATCATGGAATGTGCGCCGTCTCAGCTGGTGCCTCAGGGCCCTGGCGTCGATCCCAGATATCAGGGCTGCGCTCTCACCGGGTCTGAGCTGGGTCGCAGAGACGTTTCGGGTACCCGATACCTGGAGGAGTCCTTCCAGTTCACTCGGAGCCATATGTGGCGCAACTTTGGCGTCGTCATCGCTTTCACTGTGCTATATCTCATAGTCACGGTGCTTGCTGCCGAGTTCCTTTCCTTCGTCGGTGGTGGTGGCGGTGCTCTTGTCTTTAAGCGGTCGAAACGTGCCAAGCAGCTCGCTGCCCGGACCACCCAGGGCAACGATGAGGAAAAGGTTCAGGACGCTGGTGACAATGCTGCGCTGTCGCGCGGAGAGGCGACGTCCACGGGCAATGGCGAAACATTCAACCGCATCTCTTCCAGCGACAGAATCTTTACCTGGTCAAACGTCGAATACACGGTACCTTACGGCAACGGAACCAGAAAGCTCCTGAATGGGGTCAACGGATACGCAAAGCCGGGACTCATGATCGCTCTGATGGGTGCTTCGGGTGCCGGTAAGACGACCCTCCTCAACACCCTGGCTCAGCGTCAGAAGATAGGTGTGGTGACGGGCGATATGCTTGTCGATGGTCATCCTCTCGGCGCGGATTTCCAACGAGGTACTGGCTTCTGTGAGCAAATGGATCTTCACGACAACACGTCTACCATCCGTGAGGCTCTGGAGTTTTCGGCCCTGCTCCGCCAGGACAGGAACGTTCCCAAACAGGAGAAGCTCGACTATGTCGACCAGATTATCGATCTGTTGGAGCTGAACGAGATCCAAGACGCCATCATCGGTTCGCTCAACGTGGAGCAGAAGAAGCGGGTGACAATCGGCGTTGAGCTTGCAGCCAAGCCCGGCCTTCTGCTCTTCTTGGATGAACCTACCTCTGGACTGGATAGTCAAGCGGCCTTTTCGATCGTCAGATTCCTGAAGAAACTCTCCCAGGCCGGACAGGCCATTGTGTGTACCATCCACCAGCCCTCGTCCATGTTGATTCAGCAGTTCGATATGATTCTCGCCCTCAACCCCGGCGGTAACACCTTCTATTTCGGTCCAGTTGGCTCCGGGGGTCGCGATGTGATCAAGTATTTCGCAGATCGTGGCGTCGTCTGCCCTCCGTCGAAGAACGTGGCTGAATTCATCCTCGAGACGGCCGCCAAGGCAACAACGACAAAGGACGGCAAGAAGATCGACTGGAACGAAGAGTGGAGGAACTCGGAGCAGAACCGCCGGGTTCTGGACGAGATCCAGCGAATCTGCGAAGAGCGTAGCAAGATCCCCGTCACCGAAACAGGGGCTCCGTACGAGTTCGCCGCGCCCACGATGACGCAAACTCTCCTTCTTACGGAGCGTCTCTTCAAGCAGTACTGGCGCGACCCATCGTACTACTACGGAAAGTTGTTCGTCAGCGTCATCATCGGTATCTTCAACGGCTTCACCTTCTGGATGCTCGGAAACTCGATCGCCAGCATGCAGGACCGCATGTTCTCCTGCTTCCTGATCATTCTGATCCCCCCTATCGTCCTCAACAGCGTCGTGCCCAAGTTCTACATGAACCGCGCTCTCTGGGAGGCCCGCGAATACCCCAGCCGCATCTACGGCTGGTTCGCCTTCTGCACCGCCAACATCGTCTGCGAGATCCCCATGGCCATCGTCTCGAGCGTCATCTACTGGCTGCTATGGTACTACCCCGTCGGCTTCCCCACGGACTCCAGCACCGCCGGCTACGTCTTCCTCATGTCGATGCTCTTCTTCCTCTTCCAGTCCAGCTGGGGCCAATGGATCTGCGCCTTCGCCCCGTCCTTCACCGTCATCTCCAACGTAAGTTTACCGATTTGCTACCTTTCCCACCCCCACACACTCTAACTCACACATCCTCCAGGTCCTCCCCTTCTTCTTCGTCATGTGCAATCTCTTCAACGGCATCGTCCGCCCCTACCGCGACTACCCCGTCTTCTGGAAATACTGGATGTACTACGTCAACCCCGTCACCTGGTGGCTCCGCGGCGTCATCTCCTCCATCTTCCCCGCCGTGCAGATCGAATGCGCCGCCACGGAGACAACCCACTTCAACCCGCCCCCCGGCCAGACCTGCGCCCGCTACGCAGGCAATTTCGTGACCAACATCGCAAAGACCGGATACCTGCTCAACCCGGACGCGGACGCGGACTGCCAGTACTGCCCCTACAGCAACGGCGCACAGTACATGTCCCTCCTGAACGTCCAGGAGGGCGACAAGTGGCGCTGTTTCGGCATCTTCTTGGCCTTTGTGATTATTAATTGGTTGTTGGTTTATTTCTTTATCTATACGGTGCGGGTGAGGGGCTGGTCGTTTGGCATTGGGTATTTGTTTGGGGGGCTGGGGTTGGCGGTTGATAAGGTCAGGGGGGTTTTTAGGAGGAAGTCGGAGTAGGCATGAGGGTATCGGTGGACTAGGGACCCAGAAGGAAGGAATGGGATCAGAGTGATCTCAGCGAGTCTCCATAAAAGCATTTCTGTCGGATCGTGATCGTGATTTAGCGTGATCTGGATGTTTGATATCCATTCTGCATACATAGAGCAATAATGCATTCATTAGACGGCGTTCTTCATGCCAATCACCTCCAGTGCTATAAAATCCCAAAATCCATCCCTGCCAATCACCGACACCAAGTCAAAAAAACCAAGGCTTAAGACCCGGCCCGTACCGACGCCCAGGAACCGTCATCGGCACGGGGACAGGACCTCTAAAAACATCCAGCATATCCGCCGATTCGTCTGCTCCCCCGCCACCGTTGTTACCCGAGACTTTGGAGACTTTGTCTGAGGTATCCGCTGTGTCGAGGACGGGTACCAGGACACCGCATTCCCAATTCCGGCAGTTGAGCTTGGGCTGCTTGGTTGTTCGGTCCTGGACGAGCCGGCCCCTTTGCGTCCTCGGCATTAGAATGCTTTCTCTTGGCGGGACCAGGGACGAACTCACCACGCGCTTTCTGAGAGATTCGCACTTCCCACGTACGCCCACCCTCGACACTGCGAGTTATTCGGTAATCGTATCGGTTCATCCGGTCTCACGAATAGCATCTGTGGAGCGAGACGTTGCGTTGTGTCAGTTGGGATATTACCCCTCAAGAGGGAGAGCAGAGCGTACCTTGTTATGCATCAGAAGTCCCGGCCGCCGACTCTTACAGTCACGCAGCACCTGACGCGGGAATTTCGGATTATCGTACCATTTCGACTGGAAACAGATTGTGCCGGCGCAGTTTGGGCCGCCTCGTGATTGCTCGATGGTCGTCCGGGAGGGGAAGTAGACTCGGAAGCGATCTTTCCATTCTTCAGCGGTGTTTTTGTGGATGAGTTGGGCTGCGTCGTTGGGGTTGCGCGCGGGGAAGGTCTTGGAGGTTCGGAGGGCGAAGTCGGTTGTACCGTCGTCTCCTAGGGGTATTTTAGTCTCTGTCCGAATGGAGCGGAGGGGGTGCTTACCTTGGGAAGCGAGATATACTGATCTTAGGAATTCGTCGGTGAGTAATCCTACGGAGGATGTCTGTGCGAGGTCAGTCGAGAAAGTCCGGATCTTGCTGGGCCCATGAGCTGAACCTACAACATAATCGATATTGATCGGCTTGGAGGTTTGCAATCCTAATGCATTGACTGCTCGCCCCAAGCCGCAATATCCCGTTCTTCTCCACGCATTTCCTGTGTGTGACCCTCCGCTGTAGAGCATCAGTAACATTCTAGAATAGTGTGAAGGTCTCCTACATGGTGTGAGCGAGCATAATATGAGACGTCTGACTGAAGTCGTAGTCGTCGAGCCTGGAAATGACATTCTCGTGCAATGTACTTGCTCTCAGAAAGTAAACCAGGTCTTCCTGAAAGGCGGTCTTGGAGCCCGTAGAAGTTGTGGCTGCCTTTCGGGGAAGATCGATGAGAAAAGCACTCTGAGCTAGAGTCAGCAATGGCTCTGTGGATGATGAGCTGATCATCCTACGTTTTCCATTACCCCTCCCATTTCGCCCCAATCATATGGTGTGAGATTCGCAGTCGGAACTACAATTCGTAGGTATCCCGGGTGAAAGAGTAGCATCAGTTTCGAGTGCATGCAGTTCACCTGTCCTTCCATGGGTGGAAAGCACAATCTCAGGTTGCTCATCGATGCGGTTTCTGCCTCGTATTGACGTTTCTGATACCCAAATTAGATCAGTAATTGATATTTCAAGTAGAAACAGATAGAGGGTCAATCACCGTCAAATCATCTTTAGCCTGCATTACTAGGAGAAAACGAGTGCGTTTCGTATCGATCTTTGAAAAGAGCCATTCCATGTCCCACATAAATGAGCTCAGAATGGCTAGCTCTAGATCACTTCTCTGGAAGACCTCCTCGATTGCGATATCGTCGCCTGTCCGTGGGCAGTACTGCGCGTAAGTCTTTTTGACAACGCCCTTTGGGAACTGTACACCCGGTGTTCGAGAAGGATTGGACAAATGCGGCTTCGACTCTGCAGTCTCATGTCTTGCTTCAGGAACGCCAATATTGGATGCATATTCGGTCGCTACAGAACCACTGCTGCTTTGACGTGCCAGCTGATTCGATTCGTTCTTTGAATGTTTGGCTTGACGATGGTCAATGTCCCCAACATCATCCGCTTTTCTCTTCGCAATGCGAGCGAGGCGTTCTTCCTCCATTTGCTTTCGATTTAGACCCAGGAGCCCAGATGATTGCGAAGGTCTGTGGTCAGCTGCAGAACTTTCTGTCTTTGGGGGTGAGCCATGTCCTTTGTCACCGTGTGATGGATTAGGCGGGTTCTTTTCAGTATCCTCAGAGTCTTGCAGGGACAACGCAATGGCTCTCTTCAGATCTTCATCATCTTCGTCTTCAATCTCAACTCCATCCTCATCAGCATCTGTATCAGACCCAATAACTGATTTAGACTTTGGAAAAACAGGAATGATTTCATCATCATCTGACTCTGCAGTAAGATCAACGAAATTTTGCTGAGGTTCATCAGCTGGATCGGCACCAGAACCATGAAGGTCTCTCAATGAGGCTGCAATGGCTGCTTTAAGATCTGGGTCTGACAGATCTCCTGGCTCCATCTCGAGTTGACCCAGAATCACAGACTGTGATGAGCGAGATATCTTAAAGATGCAGAAATGAGACAAAAGTGAGAGCAGCTAGTTAATAGACATGAGACACTTCGAAATGCGAATATTCTTGTCAAAAATCTAAGGGGTTTTGCAATGTAGCTCTTGTCGACTTTTGTGAGACAGTGCTGTGATTGTTTATGGTAAGACGTCACATAAGCATATTTGGACACTACGCGTCCTACTAGGCCGTGTCCAGTAGACAGCGTCGCTATGACACCTGATGAATATTGTATTTATCTTATTAAGGAAAAAACAACAACGACCGACAAGGACCAAGAAACATAGAAATCATGGAAAGTGAGAACTAATGGTTAGAGTGTGTCCTGCTCCTTCAACCTAGTTATGACACGTGACTGTTTTTAATATTTGAGATCAAGAGAACATCTAGAGTGTCTCCTCAAATATGGCATTGATATATCAAGTCTGCTTGAAAGGAGGCCTCTAATATATGGTCTGTAAAGAATCAGGCTGGCTGAAACCCAGGTTAATTATTTAATATAAGCTCTTAAGGGTTTACAGTGAGGCATCATATTTCTATCATCTTCCTTCGGACACAGGTCTAGGTCGCATAAACCTCAGCATTTTGAATATGCTCATATGGAATGAGTAAATTCAGATTCTTTTTGTATTGCCAATGTGAAAGTAGCGGAGCTAGTACTGTCCCAAGATACAAGAGCTCTCGGCGCAACAACAAAACTCACATCTCCTCACTTCTTTCCCTCAAAGGATTCACAACTGTCTCAGTCCTCGACAGACGATCTCCAAAACGCGAATACGACACGGTCCATTTATTCAGGAACACGCTGAAGAAAAAGAGAGGGCAAGATGAATCCTGACGCAGAAACCCAGCAAGAACAAGAACTCCCCCAGAGCGAGAAGAAAGGCAAAATACAGGCTCTTCTCTCTCGGGCTCAGAAACCAGACGTGTCAGTCTCCTTGATGTGATATTGTCCCTCTGCTGCTGACATGTGTCTCATCCTCATTCAGGCTGTTGGTCCGATTCTTCAGACAGGTATACGATGAGCACCTGGGCACGTCTCGTCTTGTCAAGCCAGCTGAACCGGAAACCTTCGAGAATGTAGCTCTCAATGAGGGTTGCAAGATGGTGAGAGGCAGTCTGATCGTAGGCAACCGGCACCTGCGCTGTCACCTTCTCCGTCTGCCAATCCATGTCCGATACAGAATTTATGAGTTCTTGTTCTGTCATTACAACAGTTATGTCGAGATAGGGGGACCATATAACCACCAAATCGGGGATTTGGCAATCCTCAGAACCTCGCATGTGTTTTATCATGAAGCGTCTATCGCCCTGTATCATTCCCTGGGTGATCGACTGCTCTTTTTCAGAAATTACGGGTCGAAATCGGTCGATTTCCTCAGACGTCAGCCAACGCCGTTGCCATGCTGCCGCAACCGAGTCTTCCAACAATGGTTGGAATACCCCTGTCGTAACAGGGAGATTGTGTGGAGAAGATCTTTCAAATCAATCGTGTTTCTGATCGGAGCATCCGAGCCCCTGCTGGCAGTTCAACGTCGCTGGGCGTTTGCAGAGTTCATCACCACTCTAAGAATGAGAGAGCCCCTCAGAGTCCACGAGCTTTCTGTCGTTGTGTACAATCAATGGAAGATTCCCGGATTCGATGAGGGAGACCTGGTCCGCGCTCTGTTCAGTGGCGGGATTGAATTTCTCGGCCGGTTGATATTCAGAGGCCTGGCCGAAGACGAGACAACACGCCTGACTCAACTCATCTTTGCCCTCAGAATTCCCAATTTGACGATCGAGCGGGCCAGAACAAGAGCCCAGGAGGAAGAAGTCTCCATTAGTCTGTGTAAGTGACTCGCTTTTGTTTTGTACTATTTCTGCCACTTGTTCTCATTCGAGGTTCATTGAGAATATTGGATCGGGGCTCAAACGCATTGAAGTACAAGATCGATGATGGTGAAAAAGACCTCACGGTCAGCCTCTGCACTCTGGAGTCCAAGACCGACGACAAGCAATCGCTTCTCGTCAGGTGTCTTTGTTGCAATAGCAGTTGCTATCTGGCGGGCGTACAGCTGACCAACTGTTTCATGTCCAGGAGCTCGACCCCCAAGCAGCGAGGTGGCCATCAAGCGGCTCATTGGAAGGAGATCATCATCGGCTGGTTCAGATAATGTATGAAATCCCTGTGCCCCTGGGTTTCTATTCTCTAGCGGTACGTGCAGCTGAGCCATATGTTAGCCTGAGACACTTGTAGGAGACGCTGAGCTACGGACCCAATGCCCAAGTCGGCCGTTCTGAGATATGGTGACCAAAATTTTGTCGCTAAATTGGACGCACGTCACGTCTGTCTTTATGCCATTTACCACTCCAGCGACTTGTTTTGTGGCAGCAGGAAAAGGAAGGTTTAGTGGTCCCTGGAGGTTATCGAGGTCAAGAAGATTGGACATGATGAATAGTACTGAGTATTTAGTTTAGGGATACTAGAAAATGAAAGAAACTCCGTTTCAGCTGATCAAGTGAACTTTTAATTTCAACTCTATCGCAAAAATACAGGTGTAAACAAATGAAGCCAGTGATCTGTTAGCAGAGGGTCTGTGATGCCGCCTTGTGGGCGGTGAGATCTGTCTCACCGCTGTCCGGCAGAATTAATTTCTTTTCACTTTTCCTTCGACAGCAGAGGAGCAGCAATCACAAAATCAGCCATTCTCTACTGTTCTTCTAATTCTTCTTCCCTTTGTCTCCGGGCTGAGACAAGGGAATCCCCTCGATCTTCACAATGCCCAAATTTGTCCCCCGTCAACGGAAGCAGAAACACCGACAAAACAATTCAAACGATGCTGCGGTCGACACAAATGCTGCCGAGATACTGCCCATCTCGAAGAGCGAAAAGGAAGCGAGGAAGCAGAAACTCCGAGAGGAGCTGAGAGCGCAACACACCAAGATCTCTGCGAAGAAGCAAAAGCGCTTGGATAAATATATTGTATGTGATTATGAGTTTCTTGTGAATTCACGGATGTCTGCGCAGATTTGATTGACCGTCTGAGCAGGAAAACAAACTCAAAAAAGAAGAGAACATCGAGCTACTTAAAAAGCTTGAGAAGGCCAAGGTCGATACCTCCGCGCTCCAAAGCTCAAAGGAATTGGGAAAACGAAAGAGAGAGGATGAAAATATTGTGCCCGCGACTGCTACCAAGGCTGTTAGTGCGTCGCAGAATCAGATTTCAGATTCGGAATTGTCAGGCGACGAGACGGACGACTCATTTGTCAAATCGAAAGCGAGTTCCAAGCCGAAATTCGCCGAGACTGCTCCTGCACCACCAATTCCCGCCCCAGCCGTTGGTGGCGGTCTCAAACGTCCTCTGGAACTCGGCCCCGACGGTTTCCCAGTTCTGAAGAAGCGGAAACGAGCGCCCAAGGTCAAACCGGTGATCGTATCCTTGCCGGAGGTGCCATGGGAAGGGTTCGATTCAGATGATGGGAATGGTAGTGTTGGTAGCAACGATGATGAAGAGCCGGAACACTCAGAGAGCGACGCCGAAAAAGAGATTGTGCAGGATGAAGAGAACGAAGCATCTTCCGACAATGAGGATAGCGGCAGTGATAATGGGGAGGAAGACGAAGAGGACGAAGAAGAAGAAGAAGAAGACGACGACGACGACGACGACGACGACGACGCGGATGAGGATGAGGAAGGCGATTCATCAGCAGGAACCCGAATCAAGCCTCGCCAGTCCGCGTTTAAAGCGTGGGCAAGACAGCAAATTAATGAGGTTGTCGGCTTCAAACCTTCTGGGCCCATCACAGCAGAGGAGCTGCCGTTCATTCCTGAATCCAAGCGGCCCGTCAGGAACACAGTGGCTGAAGAGGAGCCGCTTCCTCCAGAGCTGCAAGTCACCAAAGGCGATCCAAACCGCAAGGCTTTCAGCGTGCAAGTTGACCGTTCGGAAAAAGTTCAAAATTCACGCTTAGGACTGCCCGTGGTCGGTGAAGAACAGAAGATCATGGAAGCCATCTACAACAATTCATCCATCGTCATCTGGGGTGCTACGGGTAGCGGAAAGACCACACAACTTCCTCAATTCTTGTTCGAGGCCGGTTATGGGCACCCCGACAGTCCCAACCCGGGGATGATTGCAGTGACTCAACCCCGCCGAGTTGCTGCTGTCAGTATGGCCAAGCGTGTGGCTGATGAACTGGGACAGTACTCCGACCGGGTTGCTTACCAGATTCGATTCGAAAGCAACGTCTCCAGCAAAACCGCCATCAAGTTCATGACTGACGGTATCCTCATTCGCGAGATCGCCGAAGACTTCGCTCTGAGGAAATATTCAGTTATCGTAATCGACGAGGCTCACGAACGAAGCGTCAACACGGATATCCTAATTGGAATGGTTAGCCGTATCATTGACCTGCGGAAAGCCATGAGCGAAGAGGATCCCTCCATCAAACCCCTCAAACTCGTAGTCATGTCTGCGACTCTGCGAATCTCTGATTTTACGCAGAATGCAAGTCTATTCCGTCAAGGCCCGCCGCCACTAGTACAAGCAGAAGGCCGTCAGTACCCTGTAACCATACACTTCGCGCGACGGACACATCGCGACTATGTTGAAGAAGCCTACAGAAAGGTCTGCAGGGGTCACCGCAAGCTACCTTCCGGAGGCATGCTCGTGTTCCTCACCGGACAGAACGAGATCAGACATATGGCTAAGCGGTTGAAGCAGACCTTCAAGCCCACACAACGGGGAGAAGCTACACAGGCAAAAGTACAACTCTCCGCAAACGATGCACCACTCGAAGCGGAGGACCTGGACCTAGGGGGTGCAGATCTGTCTCATCCCGGCAACGAGGATGATGACAGTGACCTCGAGATTACCGGCTTGGATGAGAATCCTGAGGAAGATGAAGAGTTTGATCTGGGGGAAGAGGCGATGGATTCCTCAACTCGAGTGCATGTCTTGCCGCTCTACTCTCAGCTGCCCACAAAGGAGCAACTGAAGGTTTTCGAACCGCCACCAGAGGGCTCTCGGCTTATCGTCCTGGCGACCAACGTCGCCGAGACCAGTCTTACAATTCCGGGCATCAAGTATGTCTTTGATTGTGGGCGAGCCAAAGAAAAGCAATACGATCTAGAGACCGGGGTGCAAAAGTTCCAGATCGGATGGATCAGCAAGGCTAGTGCAAACCAGAGAGCTGGTCGAGCCGGTCGAACCGGACCAGGTCACTGCTACCGACTCTATTCTTCCGCGATTTACGAAGGTGAATTCGCGGAATACACCGATCCTGAAATCCTAAGAACACCTATTGAAGGCGTCGTGCTTCAAATGAAAAGCATGGGTCTTCATAACGTGATCAATTTCCCCTTCCCTACGCCTCCGAGTCGGCAGGGTCTGGCCAAGGCCGAGAAGTTGCTGAAGTACCTTGGAGCGCTCTCCGCGGATGGTAAAATCACTCAGATCGGCCATCGCTTGTCCACGTATCCGCTATCACCGCGGTTCGGCAAGATGCTTCATATCGGCCACCAGCACGGCTGCATGCCCTATGTGATTGCGCTTGTCTCCGCCCTGGCCGTGGGAGACTTGTTCATCCCCGAAAACCAAATCGATCCAGTTCCGTCGAAGGAAGAAGACAAGAGTGACGGAATCTACAAGAACTCCGATCGTCTAGAGGACACTGCTCGGGAACAGCGCCACAAGGACTACGCGAGAGCGCACCGTCTCTTCAGCAAGCACGATGATACTTTGGACGCTTTGAAGTATCTGTCAGCGATCTGCGCCTATGCTTATTCTTCGAATGGGGACTCATTCTGCGATCAGATGTTCCTGCGGGCAAAGGCATTCAAAGAGGCCACGCAACTTCGGCAACAGCTGACCGATATTGTACGCGCAAACAACCCTGGTCTGATTGCAGCGTATGAGCCGCGTCTGCCTGAGCCGACGGATAAGCAGATCAAAGCGCTGAAGCAGATCGTGACTGCTGGGTTCATCGACAACGTTGCAATCCGCGCCGATCTGGCGCCGGTTCCGCCCGAGATGGACCGCACACCGAAGAGAGCCATTGATGTCCCATACCTGACGCTCTTCCGGTCTCGCGAAGGACGGGCGACAGAACTCCAGGAGAAAGCCGTCTACGTGCATCCTTCGTCTGTTCTGGCGCGCCTTTCACCCAAGGAAATGCCGCAGTACCTGATTTATTCTCATCTCCAACAATCAGCGCCTTCGGTGCTGTCCGATCAGGTCCCGAGGATCAGAATGTATCCTCTTGCAGCGCCAAGCGGACTGCAGCTCTCAGCTATCGCGCACGGCACTCCGCTCATCGAATACGGCAAGCCAATCGGCAAGACAGAACCGATCGATGGAGTTCCGCAGCGACGAGCATGCTGGGTCATTCCCTCGCTTGTCGGCGAAGCTGGCGGCACCTCTTGGCCCTTGCCGGCCAAGAAGGTCATCCAACGGAAAGATGCAAAGGATGGCTGGGTGATTGAAAAGTTCACCACCTAAGATGTATATAGTTTTGACAGACGTTGAGATGGCTGGAAGCAAAGATCATGTGGATAGACAAGAGTCATGCTTGATGAAATACATGCATACCGGTAACTAATCCCCTTCCATTCATCCCAAACCAACAAAATGCAGCATCACCTCAACACCGTAAACGCCAGGGAAAACCCCATATCAACGGAAACAAGCACAATCACTAACCCCCATCTAATACCGCTCCCTATCCCTCTTCCTCGCCTCAAAATCCTTCCTTCCACTCGAGATCTCCCCCGTCTCCCCATTCTCCCGAATCCCCAACGCCTTCCTCAACCTCTCGCTTTCCTCAATCTTCGCCTCAGCGAGCTCATGCACCTGATACGACTTGAACTGTCTCCTCTCCCTCGGCGGCAAATCCCGCTCCCTGTCCCTAGGACCCCCAGGCCCGCGTCTCCTCCGCCGCCTCCATCTCCTTCAACAACCTCGCCCGCAGCGCCTCGCACCGCTCCTCAATCTCCTCCTCCGACAACACCTTGCCCTTGCCCTCCTCCTCAATCCGCTCGTTCTCCTCTTCCAGTCGCTCCCGCTCCTCCATAACCTTCACCTCGACCGCGCGCCGCCGGTCATGCTCAAGAATCTGCTTGTCGGGTTGCCGCTGCTTGAATGCGCGGGTGGAATCGTTGGCGTTGGCGCCGGAAACGGGAGGGTAGGGCGCGCCGTAGCCTGCGTTGCGCGGCTTCATGAAGGCGTAGTTGCGTTGGACGTAGCCGGATGTGCCGCTTCCGCGGGGGGTGGAGAGGCCGACGTTGGAGGACATTGTGAGGAGTTTGTATGCTGGAGGACTGGGACGTGTGGTTTGCGGTGAGAGCCGGAAAAGTAGCGGTTCCGTGCACCTGTGTGGGTGTTTGTGAAAGTTTGACTGCGATAGAGTGGATGGATGGTTTCCGGTCGTTGAAGGACCGGTGAAGGACCGGTGGGACTAAGAAACAGTGAAGCGCGAAGTGGCTGCGGGAAGATGTTAAGCAGTAATGCGCTAGGTATCAGGGAGAAGGTGAATGTGAGAGTTTCAGGCACTCTGCGCAGTGTAATCCTCCTAATAGAATGAAGTTACAACTAAGGTAGTGGCAAGCTCCAGTTATTCCGTACATGATGGCTAATGCAATCACGTGATTATGACCAGTTGATAAGCGCCAAAGTGGATGGTAAATAGCATAAGTTCATAACACGAAAAGACGCAATGTCTAGGTGTTATTTCAGTACAGTAGTATGAAGTTTTTGCCTGAGGATATGTTATGAGCAATGCTCGTACTGGATGCGTTCTGATGCCTTAAGTCTGTCTGTCTGTCTGTCATGTAACCCGATTTCCAACATGCCGTTGATCCTCCATTAAATTAAGATAGACTGTGAATCGAGCCATAGCAGATTTGCAAGCAAACGCTTTTCCATTGAACTGACTGTATAGCGAGAAAGGAAAGTCACCTCATGCGCCAGGCAAGTCTCATGTATTCTACCTATTTCCAGATTCCTCCATATGCCCACGGTCCCGTATTGAGTTTCATCAGGTCAATCAAGCGCGATATTCCAGTATCCCTAGCTCACCATTGAAGACGCCGAACCCTCCTATTTGGACAAAGAAGAAACCATTGACAAACTTCTCGAGACGTATCCTCATTTTCATCACATCACAATTTCAAACACAAGACGAAGACATGAACGATTAAGAATATAGGAAGGTTGAAGACAAAGACCGTTCGAACATGAACCAGTGAAGTTCCCACCGTGACCCCTGAATTTTGACGCCGTCGTGCCATGAAGAATAATGGCTGGTGAGAGAGATCGAAGAAAGAAAGCTGGAAACTCATATATCCCTCAGAGAATTCCCTGTATGTATACGCCCATATTAAAAATAGAGTTGGGGTTTCGACTCATTTAAAGACATAAAAGGAGCAAATATTCGCAGGAAGAGAAGGGGGAAAATTAAACAAAGAGCACGGTCTGAGGTCTGAAGCAGCTTTAAGTGGATCCGGACGCTGGCACAGAGCCATTGGGGGTGACAGAGGCAGATTCAGATACTGACAAAGGAGTCACCGTGCTTTTCGCAAGGTTCTTAGTTTCGGCAGGACCATGTGTATGACCCTGGTTGTCAGTAGGAGGAGGGGTAGGCGGAGCCGCGCCGACAACAGGAGCTCGGCTGTCCTCTAGGTCGTTGACCAGGCGCTTGCTTGGCTGAGGGGAGGACTTGTGAGAGTGCGGAGGGGTCGTGGACGAAGCCTGAGGGAGAGAACTAGCACCAAGTGTCGCAGAATCGAAAATGAGCTTTTCGATCGCGACGATCTGCTTCCCATAGCTGAATTTCTTAAGCTGGCTGAGCAAAGGCCGGATTTGGTCGATGAGAGCGTCCCTTTCCTCGCCCTTCAGCTGACCAAGCACCTTTTCTAAAGCAATGGTTAGTGATTCCACACATCGAAACGAGCATCTGAAAAGTACTCACGAATCACGTAGTTTCCGTACTGATCACGCATCAGACCCAAGAGAGGGCTCTCGCCTCTCTCGTTCGCGGAGGTCAATGTGCTGATGATCTGCCGACGCTGCGACTCTTCACCAAACTCGATGCTCTTTTCAACGACATTGCTTGCAAACTTGTGCTTCGAATACATGAGCAGTTGTGACAGTACAACATTGATCATACGGGATCGATCCTTCTCCTCGCCATTTTCGATCACGTGTTGAATGACATAGTTTCCAAACTGATCTGGGATGAGGTGAGCAGTGCAAGCATGAAGCTCAGCCAAGATCGATTCGCGGTCCTCTTCTTCACAGTGCTCGAGCATGCGCTGGATGACCCGGCATCCATATGGGTGTGCGGCCAGCCTGCTCACTTGTCCCTTGAAGGCGTTGATGATGAATTGCACGTATTGAGATGGAACCCTTTCAATGGCCTTCTGAATGACATGGTTTCCATTCTGGTCACGGACACACTTGAGCACGTGGTTCTCGAGCTCTTTGACCATGGATGCCTGCTGGTCGGTAAGGATATGTTCTAACGCCTACTCAACTATTAGCCCCAGATGCACGACAAAGTCAACCCCTTGAAGTGAAAGTGCTAAATGGTCTTACCTTTTGGACAACGCGGCACCCATACATTTGGGTGGACAGAGCAAGCACATGGCCCTTCATTTGATTGGCAAGGATCTTTTTCTGGGATTGGTTGCCATGTTCGAAGAGCTTTTGGACAACATAGTTGCCAAACACGTCTGTCATCAACTGCAGACAGTTGGGCTGAATTTCACGGAACACCTGCTCCTTCTCGTCGCTATTCGCTGTCTCCAACTTCTGTTGGATGAATCTTGAACCATGCTGATCACCGCTGAACTCAACAATGTGATTATAAATGTCCTATAGAGATATTAATGTTGATTTTCGCGCCCGGGAGTTGCAGAGAAACGGAAATACATACCTTGAGCTCGTATCGCTTATTTCCCTTGCTATTAGCCCGAAATTCCTCCAAGAGCGGGCTCCGCACTACTTGGGCAGGGTCTTGATCACGATGGCCCCTGGGGATAATACCAGTGGAGCCCAGTCCACCAAGCTGCGCGACAGGATAGAATCCTGACAGGGCGTTGAGCCGTGCCGCCTGATATCCTGCCAGGTCATACGCAGGAGCATAGGAGATACGTTGCAGAGGATTTGCAGTACCATGGGCAAGATCTTGATCGTGCTGCATAGCACGCAACTTCCGCTCCAAGGCTAGCGCCTGGTTTTCACTCAGTCGGGAACCAGACCCATTCCGATAGTGTGATCCAGGGACTGCGCCGGCCTCAAGAGCAGAGTAAAAGGTGCTCTCCATCCGCGCGATATCTGTGGGGGAAAGTGAGCCTTCACCAAGACGGGATCGGCCGGCGTGGTGTCCCAATGGCAACTCGGGCAAACCATCTCCCGCGTAGCCCCCGACTGCTTCATAGTTGGGTTCATCGCCAGCGCTCTGATATTTGAAGCGTTGCAATGACCCTTCGTAGGAGGAGTGGGACAGGTAGGCCGGACGGCTTACGGCCGGGTGACCCGAAAAGCCACCTTCATTCAGCTGAAGCTTATTGATTCCAGCACTCAGGTCCATGGAGGAGCCTCCAAAACGACCCTCAAATCCCTGGTTTTCAGAATGAAACGACGGGTGGGAGGTGTGGGTGGGTCTCTGAGATGTAAGTGATGCCGAGTTGCGGGACGCATGCGCAAAGCCGTTACGAGTCAGAGGCTGCGACATTGTGTCTGGCAACGCCTGGGGTACGCTAGACATTGCAAGAGACCCAGTAACCTCATCGGGCCGAGTAGTGTCCAGACTAGTAAACCCTTGCTTCATAGGAAATCCCGTTCCGACTGGGCTTCCTCCGAAGGCAGAGGAGCTGGGATGCCGTCTACCGTCGCCACTCCGGAGCCCACCAAAGTTGCCGAATGACAGCCCGTCTCCAGATGGAGAGATCCCGTCAGTTCCAGCGTTCAGGTAAGCTTTGTGGTTCCCCGCTCCAGCGGACGAGCCGATTCCGGAAGATCTAGGTAGGGAGAAATATGACGAGGAGTCAGTGGTCTCCGACAGAGCAGGTGCACTTCTGTCATTGGCCCTAGTTGAAATTGGCGAAGCAGCCATGCCGTTGTTTTGGCCTCTGGACAAGGAAGCCGACGTTGTGTTTACTGTGTTCCAGGGAAGATTCGGCCGACTATTCCACCCGTCTGATTCAGAGGAAGGCAATAAGGAGCCTGAGCCTGATTTTCCTTCGAAAGCAGTTTCCGCAAGATTCTGGTCTTCAGGTTATCGTCAGTTCAATGGTTCTGTGCAAGGACGAAAAAGAAATACCGCGAGCTCCTTCTATCAACGTACCATCGAACCCGCTTCCCAGGTTATTGTCGCCCCAGATGTTGGAGTTCCAGCTTGACTTTCCAGCCGCGAAACCCTTGCCCATACCTGCATGAGGCCCTCGTGATCGGTCACTGCTCATACCTGATGCGGACATGTTTGTAGCTCTGTTTGATCGTACCTGTATCGCCCCAATCAATGGTGTGTCCAACTTCATCCTGGCATTATGACCTACATTATGTACCGTGGTTGAGTTTGCTGCCATGGCAGAGGCCATTCCACCGTCACCACCAAGGATAACAGATCAACAAAAACGTATGCTGACGGGCCGCAAAATATTTGCAGATAATCAAGGCGAATATCAATATCGCCCTTCTATAGTTGCGCACGAATCACAAAGACCCGTCACAAGTGAAAGATACCACGAGGGAAAGAAGAATAAACCGATTATATGCCAACCCGTATTTGCAGATGGGCACGAGCTGCCTGTAATGGCGGACACGAAGGTATAGAGCTGCACGAGGACCAGTCATACGATTAGCCAAGCGGTCTCCGGGAAATTCAAGCAGGACGTCCTCCCTGCTGTCCGAAACGAAAGAAGGGTTTCCTTTGGGGGGGAAACTTACCGAGAGAAGAGAGGAAAGGGAAAGTAAAGAAAAGAAGTGAGGAAAGGGATGGGTAAGAGGGAAAGGAAGAGAATATGATGATCTTTTACTCGAAAGCAGCAACACGGTCAAGCAATGTACAAGACTATACAAGGGACCGAAGGGAGAGGGAAGGGAGAGAGATGGACGGCAGATGAGAAAGCGAGAAATGCGGAGCAGAGGAGCAGAGGAGCAGAGGAGCAGAGGAGCAGAGGAGCAGAGGAGCAGAGGAGCAGAGGAGCAGAGGAGCAGAGGAGCAGAGGAGCAGAGGAGCAGAGGAGCAGAGGAGCAGAGGAGCAGAGGAGCAGGCCAACGAGGTTCAACGCAAGGTGACAAGAACTAAGGAAGAAGAATCTCCCTTTTCGTTTGCTAGCGCAACGCTCAGCAAGTAGCCGTACTTCGAAATTGCCGGTTGTGGGAGTATGTGTCTCGTGTGTCGTGAACGTTACCACGCTCCGTGCATGCTCCAGGAACCTCGAACTGCGCAAATTGCCCTCATGTGCTCAGTGGAGGAGATAGAGACACCGGTGTGTTGCAACAGCGACGACGGCCGCAGGGGGTGGGAGGGTGCGGTTGTAATCAGACAAGCGTGAGGGAGTGAGCTTGGATGGTTCGTAGCGGCAAGGGGTGTGTGGGAGTGGAGGGGGAAACCGAGTGTTATTGCAGCTGGTACGGTAGGAATGTGCTCGTTGCGCAAGTGGGCGAGGAGATCGGACGTTATTAGTGGACCGTCGAACGATGAGAATGTGGACGAAAGACCAAGCACGGCAATCAATGTAATCCAGCTGTCACACAGACGAGGCAAGCATGACACGCCGCGGCCAATCTGCTCGAAGCGGGCCAATCTGTATCGTAAGGATTCTGACTGCGATATGTCTTTCTCAAGGACCGTAAATTAAATGAGGATACGATATTGTCCGTTGAAGGAGATGGAGGAAGAAAGATAGAGGCAAGAATTGGAGAGCAAGCTGATAGCTCTGGTGGGAAAAAAAGATAGTGAAGAAAAGACCGATCAAGCGTGCAGAAATAATGGTAAGACAGCAAACTATTAAGAAGAACTGCCAATATGGACGTAATAAGAACAAGAGAAGGGGGAATTTGGGAGAGAAACAGAAACAGAGAAGAAAGGGAAAAAGCAAAGAAGATGAAGTCTTTTGCTGGGATGATAGGTAGACTACTACCTAGATAAGCTGCTGCTGTTGCTGCTGCTATGGAGGAAAAAAGATGCTGCGTGTCTTGGAAGGAAAGACTAAAGAGCCTAAAAGTAAGGTAAGGTGGGTAAAATATGTATGAACCTGTAATACAGTTACAATTACAGAATGTCTTCATACATACCAGAAGTTGGGCGCCTTAGATTTCAGGACTTACGTACCTAGACTACGGAGGACACACAGAGTTACTTGGGGATTCTAGAATCTAGATACCTTGCAGGCTCAAAGCTGGCAGGGCTGTTTCATGGTCCGTCGGTAATGATACGGTATCGACTGCAGCAATACAGATATGACGCCCAGCTGGCCCAGGCGATTCTGTCGATCGGATCCAGAGTCAGCTCAGATTGAGTAAAGGTACTTGTATGTGTTTCTCATATCGCAAGAGGTATCCATTGATCTCTCAGTTATGGTTCACATTCCTCTTATGGGTTATCCCTATTTAACATTTAAAGTGCAAGTATCATCAGTCATTCATTGATGTCCCTGTGCGTTGATCAGGATATCCAGTCTAATTGCCTATCACCTTTCCTTTCCAGACAACCGCCAGATCTGGGGCCGCCCGAAATTACGCTCCCGCCGCCTCTTGTTTAGGCTTCAATCAAGGCGGGTCCCCCTCTTCTTTCGCTGGTATGACGGAGACGAAGATGATGAGGATGGTCATCATTGGTTATACGGAGTAGTTTGAGTGGAATTTCCATAGCTACCTCGGAGGAGACCTTGTACGACAATTGGTTGCATTTTCTCGCTCGTCTTCAAATCTTCCGCTCTCACCACGCATGGATCAATTTCTTCAGCCAGGTGAAATGGTCTGAAGCTCAGGAATTAGGTTGACCGCCAGATTGAAGCCATGGTTTGAGAGGGAGAGGTATTCCTATATTATATGTGCGTAATCTATGGACGCAAAGGTGGAAGATAGCCCAGACTGCCCAGTAGGTAACTGGGTCCAGTCGGTAGGTAGCTGTTTGTTTGTGTATGGGACAATCGCAACTCTCAGTAGTCATTTGGCCGGACATACTTTCCTGGCTTTCTTTTAGTGAATTCTCTCTCAGATCAGCCATGGATCATCAAGGCTCGGATGATACAAAGTATGTTTTCGAATCGACTCAAGTCTTATCATCACCATAGAGTCATCGTCTTCTGATATTAGTGATCTGTCGCAGGTTAGTAGATAGTTCCTACCTATGGATAGACTCTTACACAGCGTTGTTCACAAGGCGGGTGAGAAGGTTAAGCAGCGCCTCTCAGCCCAACCGATCGGATCCACTAAACTAAGGTAGCCTTGATTTTCCTCATCGTCTAAATATCATTCGTCAATTGTCACTCTAGAGTTCCTTTCAAAGGAATCATCCGATTTGCCCTGAGGCTATCACCTTTGACCTTGTGGTTCTCATGGAAGGAGTCGTGGATGTGTTGTTAACAGATTTTCTGAATGATCGATCTGTAAGAGTGACCTTGTGGTTCTCATGGAAGGAGTCGTGGATGTGTTGTTACAGATTTTCTGAATGATCGATCTGTAAGAGAGAATCCGAAGAGGCGGAAAATGGAGAAAGGCTTCATAAACACTGAATGTCTGCCTTGTACCTTGACCTTCTGCTGTTATGCAACTGTTTCATAGAGGTCTGCAGCTTTATCATTGGCAGCCTCACTCTGGTTACATACAAGATCCCGTGACCTTGATTGACTCAAACCTAAGGTACTCACTCCATATAGAATTATGGTACCTTACCTACTGGTCCGAGTTACAGCGACTAGGTACCCATGGTTGGATATCATCTCATGAATTTCATTCTCAAAGCTCATTTCACAAGCTATTATGCTTTTCTCGTCAATATTCTCATCGCACCTACCTGCACTATTGATCTGAGCAGCATCACACTGAGACTTGCCGTGGGTTTTGTGCCCACTCATACTCGAAGTGAATAAGGCAAAAGTTCTCAGATCGGGATCCCCTTGAGCCTGAAGCCCCTTACATCTACAATAGTGACATCCATGGTTTGTTTATCATTCGACACTTTGGCCCATAGTAATCACAGGTGCAATCCAGGGAACGCATCTTTATCCTCATTTACTGCATCATGATTTCCTCTCATCGGATCTGACTTTCTTGGTGCTCGTGACCACTCTATGTACTAATAATGATGTTCTTGCAGTGCATCACCATGCTCCTTCACAGTGTCCTCTGCTCTAAGCTTCCATTAAGAACCAACATGCCATTGGATCCGCATACTCATCCCTTCCATTACGATAGGACAAAGTCATAGACTCAAACCTTGCGTTATTATCCTCGAGCATTCAGTGGAACTGACATTCTACGATAAATGACAATAACGATGATCAATAATGAGACTCTGATGATGATCACTTATCGCTATGACTTGTACAATGCCACCAAGAATCTTGCTGATAAGCTTGACCACGCAAGTCCCTTGCCTACTCCAGAAAGCTGTTGTCGACCCCAGATTCTGAGCGAGACACGAGTACAATTCGAAAGCGCTCGTGTCAACAAGCGGAAATAACTTCAAGGTGTGTTCAAGACATGTGGGTACTCTGGTCAATGGTTATGCATCCTTTGCATTCCATGTAGTCTCCATTGTTGGGTATGTGTTGTTCATGACACGAAGCGTTCTTTCTCTCGCGCACAGATTACTAGGGGCTGATATTTCGAATAATACTTATTGCGATCAAACTGATGGTCAGCCTTACATCATCCAAAAGCAAGAGAGCTCAAATTTCGACCGAGGAGGAGGAGGATACGGAGAAACCTATAAGGTCATCGTAGCCTATTGAATAAATATGGCTACGGACCGGTGAAGAAGGTTCCCGGGAGGTTCTCTGGATAAGAGAATTTTGCTACATGATGCCTCATCTCCAATACTATCTTAGAAACATAGGGCACGCGAAACCTTCAATCATGACAACTAGAAAAACCGAGAACTTTAGCGGAGAAGATGTATAAGCAATGTGGTCGGATTTCCTTTGCGCAAAAATATGTAACATACCATGCTCAACTCTGCGTTGATACAGCCCTCTTATATATACTGATCACCTTGACAGTAGTAGGGTCAAACATAGAACTTTCTATAGTTTGGTTATGATGCATGTCCTCAGGTTGTACAGCGAGCGGTTATGGCTCAACTGGTTGAATACTATTCCTAGGCGAAATTCGAATTCGAATCTATAGAATGAGCTTTCGAAGTAAAAGGGTCCAAGGTTCTCCTCCGTAGAAGAGGCTTTATGGACCATCTGTATCAATGATATAACCTTGAATCACATTAACATTGGCTCCTATATTAGTTGCCGAGGCTCATCTTCTCATGTGCAAAGATAGAGTGTTGGTCATTAACTGTCTCTCATTCCCTATGTTCTAAACTCGTTCCTGTGCTCCAACATATATATGCTGTGGAGGCCTTAGAGCATAATATGCTCTCAGTTACGACTTTCGAAACCCCCATGATTACCCACCATGCACAGATGAACCATACAGTAATTTGATCTAAAAATCTATTCTTCAATACTGGCAGAATCCATAATTCATTCAACGCCGCTGATGCCATTTCATTTCTGCGAGCTCAGGCTTGCGCAGTTTTTTTTACCAGTATTTATGCTAGGACCTGCTCTGGATACTGGAGGATCTTGAACTAGGCTGACTGTCACCGTACACAACGAATTATAGGAACTCTGGAAGATGATAGACAAGTTCAACAAAGCACTTGATGTCATGATGATTGTAGTGAACCCCACCTTCTGCGAAACCTGCAAGAACGTGTCTATACATTGAGAAGAGAAAGGATTTCAATCATTAAGAGCCTCGGATGTCAGAGAAGACACTCGTTGCTAGCAAAGTCAAATGCCACAAGGTCTGTCATTTAAGTTCCGTCGATTCTTCAGCGAAGACATGATCAAAACTTACTGTCTACAACTCGATCCTGGCTAGATCTTCGGATTATTCTGGGGTGAATATTCAGAAAAGACGTGTCCAACTGTCATGACCTGAATGCTTAAGTATGCATTGTCTTTCTGAATTCCCATAACTGGACACATTCGACAGTGGATCGAGGATGGCCGTTTTCAGGGGCAGAAAACACGAAAGCCACAGCAAAGAGGATTCAATAGTCAGCCCAGAAAGATAATATTAGCACAAACCTATTTTAGCGCCCATTCTTACGGACAAAACCCATGCCAATCTACGGGACATGTGACGAATAAGCTTGATGGAGGGTTTTAATGAACAGTTGGCGTCAGGGACAACACCTTTCTGATTGGCTGTCCGCTTACGATGGGGAAATTGCACCCGCTCTTAGCGGCAATGCCAAGCAAACTAGTACCAAGAAATCAGCAAAACACTTGTTCGTCCAAGTCAACAAACAAACGAGGAAACAACCATGCAGCGTGGGCTCCTTCTTCTTTAGTGTCAACAGATGGACACTAGGACTCTTGGAGAATGCCTATATAGGCTTAGTCTCTCATCTAGCGAACAAAATGACCCACTGACAGGTTGTCTGCCTCAGGAAAGGAAAAGTACCCCTGCGGTCTGGAGTCTGGACCTCTCTGAACACGAAGGCTCTAAGCGCCCTTGCGCCTTGTTCCCCTCGAGCCGGACTGGTCGGCTGTGCTGCTGGCTGCTGACTGCTGACTGCTGGGCTGCTCTCCTCTTCCTTCTCCTGCCTCCCAACTCAAGTCCTTCCCTTCCCTTCAGTCTCTCATTTTTCCTCTCTTGTCACTGTTTTCATTCCCCCATACCAACCCCTCTCTCATTCTTCCTCCTTTCTCAACCCTTTACGTTCTCTCTCTAACCCAAGCAGGTGTCAGCTTCACTCTTTTAGCTGTTCACTTTGCTGTCCGTTCTTTCATCATTGTCGCCGATCAAGTCAGTCTCTACACATCGGCCGATCAACTTACGACACGACCACCAACAACCGACCCGATTCATTCTCTCCTTGAACTTCCGAATACACGCGAATGAGTTTCGTCAATATCGACTGCCAGAAACATTTTCGGAAATAGTGTAAGTGACGAAGATGGAAAGACTCTCTGAGATCGTTGAAATGGTTATTGACGAGAAGCGAAATGGGACAGTACGACTTCATCTTTTGGATTAGATACCTTCACGGACTGAATACTCGAACTCTTTAAAGAACCTGCAAGAATCGGAGTCGAGACCCATCGCTAGGGAACACCTGTCCGTTCAAGCCAGCAAAGATGTTCATCAAGCTTGTGACTCGCAGCGACAGCAGCGACAACAGTGGACTTCCTCCCGCGACGATTGATCTATTGATCTCTCTCTTGGTACTCGTTCTACTCGGCATTGCATTAGTCGCTACCCTTCTTGTTCTGCGACGAAAGCGCCAAAATCGGACGGATCCTGAACTCCCAGTTCATAACGGGCAGTGCTCGCCCAACCATCGTCGTTTCACGATCTCCGCATCTTCGAACACGAGGACACAGTCTATCCTGGTGTACGATGAGAAGCGCAGCTTGATGGAGAACTCGTCAAGCCCTCCACCCAGTCCAGTCCCAGAGATCCGCATCACGTTCCCCGAGGAGGAAGATGAGTCTGGAAAGCGCAAGTCTGGCCGTGTTGTGGTGGTGAGAATTAGTGATGCCGGCGCCGTTGGGTTGGAACCATGCAATGAAGAGCTTCCACCATATCAGTCTAGCGACGCGGAACGTTTCCAATCCTTGGACATCGAACGCATGGGTGGCCTCAAGGAGAAAGAGGATTTGAAAAGATGGTCTTGAACGGCCGACCGCCGACCGTCTTTTAGATGACCTCGGGATCTCTCCTCCGAACTGATACCCAAAACAATCAATTACCTTACCCATTCCATCCTTCGACGACTCCTTAAAATACATGACGATATTCTGGCGAAAATCTGCCCCGTCTTCCTGTTTGCGCCTCTGGACCATTGCCGTTTTGCCTTTGCGTCCTCGACTTGCACATACGCAAAAAATCTGTCGATCCTACCCACTACACCTAGTAATTCTTCAGGTCTTCCGACTATATTGGTGCTCGTGAGGACAATATCATTGACCAGATCGACCTGAAGAGTTACCAGATCGAAGGCTTACCGAAGCTGAATTGTGTATAGCAAAGGGTTGCTGGTTTCTTTCTCTCTCTGCATTGCCATTTTGGGATCTCTTGCTGCCTGGTCTTCTCGCTTCTATTGGCGTTCATCTCTTGTGCCTGGTCACTTGTGGTCCTCTCAGCCCTGCCACGTCACTAGGGTTGAAGGATGTTATGCACGCGGTTTTTCACTTTTTCTTTCTTGGAGCCTCTTTTCTTCCATCTCTTTCCCACAAGTTTTATTTCTACTCTTCTTCTTTTTTCCCCTTCTCTTTTTCTATACTACTTTTATGCTTCTTTCATCCCTTGCAATTCTCGGTTCGCCTTTAGGGTGTCCTACAGCTGGATAATGTATGTAACTAGTCCGCTTATACATTACGTGGCCGCTTTTAGTAGCGTGAGCCTCAATGGATGTTATTACCTGTACAGATAACCTATGAATGATCCATGAATAGTCTGTAGATCAAGTTCACTCATTGATACTCCCTTACTTTGACAGTAAACAAAACTCCAGATAGGGCAATATGGCCCACCCAGGCACATCCACTCCCGGGCAGGGCCTTTTGAATGTTCCGCGCCGATCCGACCAATGATGCCCGGTGCAAAGCTTGCATGAGGGTCGCCGAAAGCGCCGAACTCCCGACGTCACGGGGGGGCAGGAGAATTTTGGAAGGGTCCGAACAATCTGAACTGATCGTTCTGCTGGCCTTCCATTCTTTTTTTCTTTTACTGTCCTCATCATCGTCCAGATCAATTGACAAGTCTCTCATTACCACGGTTTCATTTGTTCTATTTGCGTGTATTTGAGCTGTCATTGTAGCCATGAGCGTGCTTTGAGTTGGCTTCGATGGGAGAGCACACTTGACAGCTCAGATAGGAAAGTTATAGGGTATACCTTCACTTTTTTTTTTTTGTTAATTTTCCCCTCTGTTACTCAGCTCCTGAACTCAGTCCTTACAATATCGATGAAGTTCCTTTGAGTGATCCAATTTACTCGGAGCTTCTCGCATCGGAAGCCACTCCAGCACTTGCAGGCGTCTGCGAATACACTACATTGCGCGACAACAACCCCTCCCACAAAGACGAAAACTACCGACAACCTTACCCATTGGATGAACAAGCTTTCATTCTGCTCTGACTTCCGTGCCCGTGATGGTCTCACCGACAGCCTCTGGGGCCGGCTTGGATCGTCCGAGCTCCAATGGCTCGCGACCTACGGCAGCTTCTTCCCCTGGCACATCGTCGCCGCGGGTTTCCGAACCCAGCGACCTTCGAACAACACGGCCGCAACTGCGGCCGGGAAAGACGACTAAAGCGCCGGCGGACAAGACGAAGGAATTTGAGCGCGCCTTCACAATACAACATTTAGGAATACTGGGTGTGCTCGGGTGGATACTGTAAGCTCTCCCCTTTTTGCTTGGAGGATTTTCGGTCCTCATTGGACGCGCTGGACATCGATGAGCTGACTGGTCAAAATGATCCTAGTCTTTTGCATGTTGCTGGCATATTTTTTTTTACGAAGGGTTTCCTTCTCACTCGGATGGTCTTGGGGAATAAATCGGCTTGTGATGTTCTTCCTTTTGACGATACTACCTTGTCTTCATCAGCGAGTAAAGGGAAGCAAGGATGCTGGCATGAAAAGTCATTTGACAAGGCTATTATGATTATTATAGATGCATTGCGGTACGACTTCACGGTACCTTTTGTACCAGGAACGGAAAGTGAAACAGCGCACCTGTTTCATAACAACATACCGGTCTTGTACGAAACGGCTGTCAAGTCTCCCGAAAACGCTTTCTTGCTTCCATTCATTGCGGACCCGCCAACCACGACATTGCAACGACTGAAGGGATTGACAACAGGCACTCTCCCTACATTCGTGGACGCTGGCTCCAACTTTGCTGGAACGGCAATCGATGAAGATAACCTCGTTGCGCAGCTACACGCGGCTGGCAAGACCTTGGTCCACCTGGGAGATGATACCTGGCATGCTCTTTTCCCGGGCTACTTCGACCCTGATCTTACGCGCCCTTTCGATTCCTTCAATGTGTGGGACTTGCACACTGTTGACAATGGAGTCACTGGTCATCTTTTCCCGCTGTTGCATCCCGAGAACTCGACGAGATGGGATGTCATTTTCGGTCATTACCTCGGCGTCGATCATGCCGGGCACAGATACGGACCAAACCACCCGGCTATGGCCGCAAAACTCCGCGAGATGGATCAAGTAATTCGAGACATCATTGCCGAGCTAGATGACAAGACGCTTCTGGTGGTCATGGGTGATCACGGAATGGATTCCAAGGGCGACCACGGGGGCGAATCAAACGACGAAGTTGAAGCGGCTCTTTGGATGTACTCCAAGAAGGCAATCTTCGGCCGTACGGGTTCCGAGACCGCTAACCCTCCAAGAACCGCACGGGAACGGTTCATTCCCCAGATAGACCTCGTACCGACTCTGTCACTGCTTCTGGGGATGCCAATCCCCTTCAACAACCTAGGTTCTCCGATCGAGGAGGCTTTCATCGGAGTCGGGGGTAGCGGTTGGAAAAATCTTGCCATAGTAAATCGCTTGACCTCTGCACAAATTAGACGGTATCAGCAGGAGTATGCATCCTCGCATGGTGCGGATGATGCTCAGTCACTTGAATCAGGGGAGCTTTGGGAGGCCGCTGAGAGCGCCTGGCAGAAGCTCGCCAGAGCTGGTAAATTGAATGTGGCAGCCCCGCGTTCGGCCTCTGAATTGCATCGCCAGTACCAACGGCACATCTTGCATGTCTGTCGTGGGCTATGGGCGAAGTTCGATGTACCCAGCATGTTGCAGGGCATCGCGATTCTTTCTGCGGCGGTCGTCCTTCTCGTCTTCTATGCGCGAGGTATCAAAACCGCCCGAATCGAACTCACTCAGTCTCTGCTCTCCTCCGTTGGGGTGGGATCCGTATTAGGTGCTGTGGCTGGCGCTTGCCTGTCTTACTCTCGCATGTTGTCTGTTCAAGCAGTGGAGTCTTCTGCTCTGCTGGCTGCCGTAGGGAGCATCATTGGCGCTTCGTGGGCAATTTTCGGCAAACCTGGGCGCATAGTTCTGCCTCTCCCCAATAGTCTATGGGGATGGCTCGCAATTGTCTTCACAGTGTCCCAATCGATAGGCTTTGCATCGAACTCGTACACAATATGGGAGGATGAAATTCTCCTGTTCTTCCTTTCGACTTTTGGAGTCGTTGCGGGTGCATCGTCGATGCGGCAGAAGTCAACCGCTGACCGGGTGCTTGGAGTCTATCATTCAATCTTATTTGTGATTCTGGGAAGAATTGCGTCCTTCTCTCGTCTGTGCCGCGAAGAGCAGATGCCATTCTGCCGCTCCACCTATTATGCTTCGACAACATCCTCTACGTCTGCTCCGTGGCAACTTGTCATTCCCTTTCTCGTGACCCTCATCCTTCCGGCAGTTGTCCGGTCTTTCTATGCTGGCTCCAAATCCTATGAAGGAGCAGCGACCTTGTGGATTGGCTTTGCGTTCCGGTTCGGTCTCTTTGTAGCTTCGATTTTCTGGATGCTCGAGGCTGCCGACGACGGTGAATGGGGCCTATTGAGCAAAGAGACCCTGAAGACCATACGCGTATTCCTCGCTCAGATCGTCCTTGCCCTTGCATTCGCCGCGGGAACAACCGCCTTCATTTACACTAAACCGTGCGTCAGCATAAGCGTCAGCCAAGGCGGTGCTGAATCCGAGAGTAGAGATAAACCTACCGCACAACAACCGGCCAGAAGAACCGTTACTATTTTGGGATTCGGAAATGTTTATGGCACACGGGCTTTCCTTCTCGTCATTAATTTCTGCCTGGCTATCATTCTCATGCAGAAACCTATGGGCCAAGGGGCAATGGGCCTGCTGCTTTGGCAGATCCTCTCCCTTCTTGAGATCCTTGACACGAATGGTCTTATTATGGGCAACTCAGCCATCGGGCCTATCGTCCTGGGTCTTCTTGGATCGTTCCACTTCTTCAAGACCGGACACCAGGCCACCCTCAGCAGTATCCAGTGGGAATCTGCGTTCATCCCCTTATCTTCCGTTCAATATCCTTGGTCGCCCATTCTGGTGATCCTCAACACCTTCGGCGCGCAGATCCTCACTGCAATTGCTGTTCCTCTCACGGTGCTGTGGAAACGACCCCTCCAGCTCCACGAAAGCACCTCGTCCACCAAATCCCGCACCCCCACCTCCAGGATTCTGTCCGACGTCGCGCAAGCGGCCTGCACATATGTTCTTTACTTTGCAACGATCAACCTCGCAACCACGATGTGGGCCGGCCACCTGCGCCGCCACCTCATGCTCTTCCGAATCTTCAACCCTCGATTCATGCTGGGGGCTGCCGTCCTTGGTGTTGTGGATATTGTATTAATCCTATTCTCTGTGGCTGGCGTACGGTTCAGCGTACTGAGTGTGGCTGAAATATTTGGCTGGTAGTGGTTGGAGTGAGGCCTCCTGTGTTTGCCGGACGTTATCTTGCCATCGGCATTGGATCGCGAACAGTATAAGGGGCGATACGCTTTCTTATATTCATTATACTCATACAAACATCATACACAGATGTAAAATACTAGCATAGTCCATCAAAACAATGAAAATAGAAGCTGATAGCACTACGACAAGAGCCCAGTCGGTATTTACCCTACTTTATTTACCCTACTCGCTGCTTAGCGCAAGAACACCACCCAAAAGCAGCCTAGCGTCAAGTCCATCCAGGAAAAAATAAGGTTTCTTACATAATGAGAGCATGCAGCGGAGCGGAAAATACCTCGTCCGCGGAAGTTTCTCTGGTCTAGCGGCAACTTTATTTGCAGAACACGCAGGATGATTCGCCAATTGGCAGATTTAAACTCTTCGCACTTCGCAGGTCTCGATTCTCGGCCGGTGTGCTTTTTTTCTTTCTTATGCCAGGGGTGCGTCCATTGTTACTAACAGTAGATAGCTAGATCGAAGTCGAAGCTTCTGATCCTCGTCGGGTAATGCACAGCATGTAAAGAATGAGTACTGATATCGGCTCCGTGGATGGAGGTTGGAGGAAAGAAAGGTCTCGTAGGTTGTTACAGCAGGGACGGATCGTGGGTGGCGACGAAATGGATTTCTGTTTTCTGGCATTTTGCAGTCGGCGCTATTTACCAAATTATCAAGGATACCTAACTACTGTAGTATCTAGTACCTACCCATATGGCATGAATCTGGGGCATGAGTATGACAGGCTGACGCGCTGACAGCAGGCTCTGCCGGGTCCACCCAGACCCTGAAACTGCGCATTCTGGTCGGCGTTTGAGTCGCTGCAAGCCTGCAGGACTGTCAATATCGCCGCTTGAACAATGGCATTTTCCGCCTGGACTTGTATCCTTGGTCTGTACTCAAAGTCAAAGCTGAGAGAAATTGCCGTGGCTATCAACGCCAGCCAATAATGCGGACCAAACAAGTGAGTGGATGTGGAAAAGTTTACTGTAAGGATTACCCGCCCAACACGAGAGTTGGAAACTTAGGGTTCTGGAGCCGATATGCGCACGGAGCTCTCGCCGTTGACGCAAGAAGCTTTGCTAGACCCAGCGACTAGATTGCTGGATTCAGCAGGGTGCCTTGAGTGGCCCCTGGACTAGAACGCCCGTTGAATGAGATTGCCTGGGAAGTTCGAATTGTAGGAGCTGGCTCTTGATCTCGATAGGGTGGTTTCGTCGTTTTCTTCGTTGCCAGTGGGGCAGGGCCAGGGGTTTTTGCGACGGCTATATTTGACGAAGGTTGTTTTTCGGCTGTCTTTCGCTCTTGTTTCCTCTCTTCCTTCTCTTCTTTGACGGTACCATTCTCTGTCTCTTACATGGGCGACAATGCAGAAACGTTCTTGACTGTTCTGGATAGGGTGCCTTCGTGATCTGGTGCAGGACGTTGGGTAGCCGGTTTGGCTTCAGTAGCATCACGTCTAGGATATTCCAAGTCTCACAGTCTCACAGTCTCGAAGCAAGATGACTGCTTCAAACCAACAAGGAACGGGACTGGTGGTCCTTATATGGGTTCTGACAGGCATCGCGGTGGTCGTGGTCGCTTTGCGCGTCCTGGCCAAGGTGAAGATTCGCCAATTCAGGATGGATGATGTTGTGATGATCTTTGCGCTGGTATGTGCTGTCTTGTGTGCTCTTGACAGAAAAATAGATTCTGACTGTACGAATGCCTGCTTCTAGATCCTGGGTATCATTGCCGGGTCCTTTAACACCATTGGGGTCAAGTATGGATATGGCCGGCCGGATGCAACCGTCCCCGAACCTGATGCGATGCTGGCTCGAAAATTCTACATCATAGGACAGGGATTTCTTATCGGCTGTACAGCCATGGGGCGCGCCGCCTTTGTGTTATACCTCTTGGCCATCCTGGGAGGCCAGAAATGGCAGCGCATCATCCTAACGGCCCTCGCTGTGATGGAGGTTATCTTCAATTTTGTCGCCATCATCTTGATCTTCGCTTCTTGCTCGCCCGTGTCGATGCTTTGGGATTATACCGTTGTCGGAACATGTCAGCCGGACTCCATTCAGGTCGACTGGGGCTATTTCCAGAGCGGTATGTGGCTATGGGCGCTTCAATGTTTTCAGAGAACTGACACGGATGCCTCTTGACAGTATTCAACACCTTCGTCGACCTTTACCTGGCCGTGGTTCCCACCTATATCTTCTGGCACCTCAAACTCAAAGTAGCAATCAAACTGAGTTTGATTGCACTCATGAGCTGTGGCCTGGTGTAAGTCTGCTCTGCTCGTGGCCATCATCTTATCTTCTTCTCCCTGCTAATAACGTCATTCATAGTGCCATGGCGGCCGCGCTCGCCAAAACCATCCAGCTCCCCGAAATCAACAACGAAACCTTAGGCGGCACTATAAACCTCATCCGCTGGGGATATCTGGAAGCGAACCTGGTGATTATCACCGCGTCTCTACCGTGTCTTCGCTCCCTCATTCTTTCTGGGTTTCATTATATGACCAGTAGCGGACAGCGGTCACGCTCGTATGAGCTGGGTGCAGCATTCACGGGGACCCGAGCGGCGACGACCTCAGTCACAGCGCACAATACTTCGCATCGAAAGACCGACTCGCGTTTGCGCGGTATGCTTTCTAACAGGAACAATGGCGATGACGGGGCGAGCATCGACCACATACTCGGTAGTCGCAATAGTTTTGATGGAATTGAGACGAGTGGAAGTAGTCAGGACTTGGGAACTGGGTCGGTTGGCATTCGAAAGCAGGTGGAAGTGACTGTGGTTGCGCATGATCAACCGCACGATGATAGGGGGGGCGTATAGGCGATTAATATATACTGCTTGTAGAATAGATATAGATTAGTGACGTGCATTAAGAACCGAGAACTTACCTTTGCCTCTGCATGTATTTGTCACAATGATATTGTCAGTCGAGTCATGGCCGTGTCTGCCCGGTGGTTGCCCTGAACTGATTACGTTCGTCCAAGACTCATCTACCTTACTTCTTGACAGTCCAAAGACTAGTCCACAGAGCTTCCAGCCGTAAAGGAGGGAAGCGGCGCAACAGGGGAGGATATGACTGTTTCGCCCTCCTCAAATAGGCTATATCATACCTTCAACATAATTAAGATATTTACCAATGACATGATTAACTGCGGTAGTAATATGAAGAAGAGAATTCCAATGTTTCTTAGAAAGCTTGATGTAAGCTTCGTGTATACAAGTACAATTGCAATATATATTCCATCATCATCATCATCTAAAAATTCATCACATGGCAAATAATTGCAGGCATGCACCAATAATATAAAGACACCGTCATACGCACAGTAAATCCTCAGGAACCCCTAATCTAGTCTGAAAGCCTATAGACTAGGGCTGAAGACCTTTCTGAAGCGAAAGTGAGACAGGTCGCGCATAATCTCAACGGTGCTCTTGACGTTCTGCTTGACAATAACGGAGGTAGGCTTGGAGAAAAGCTCGTCGATCTCCTCAAGAGACTTGTTCTTGGTCTCAGGCATGAAGAGGATCTGGTAGAACCAACCCAAGACCGCAATACCTCCGTAGAAACCGAGAGTGAGTCCGATACGAGTCATCGAGTTCATCATCGAGGTAAAGTTGTAGGTGACGATGAAGGAGCACAGGAAGAGATTTGCGTCCGCAGTGGTCATGCCGTAACTGCGGAGATAAGTGGGGAAGACCTCAGAGGGAATGACCCACGTCAAGCAGGCATAGGAGCCGAAGAAACCCATGTAGAGGATGATACCGGTCAAATAGAGACCCTCTGCCGTGGCAGGATAGGTTTCGTAATCGATGGTGTACCCAACTCCCACGAACACAAGACCGATGAAGAAACCAGGAAGCATAACGTTGGCCCAGTAGCGTCGGCCGAACCTCTCCATGTACAGCACAGCAGGAATAGTACCGATCAAGAGAGATCCGCCTCCAACGAGCGACATATAGACACTCGTACGGTCGTCGAAGCCGATCTTCGTCATCAGAACGCCCATGTAATACATAACTGCATTCACACCCGTGAATTGACCGAGGAATACCATGATGTTGGCATAGATCATGGCGCGGCGAGCGCGGCCGTCGGTGAAGAAGTCGAGCCAGGCCCACTTCTTGGTGTTGGCTTGTTCGTCGTTCTCGGCGGCGACAGCTTGGCGCATGCCCAGGAATTCCTCCTTGGACTCGTAAGCCTCGAAGCCACGAATGCGCTTCCACACACCATACGCCTCGACAGCTCTTCCCTTGTGCATCAGGTAACGGGGACTCTCGGGCATGAACAGCATGCCAACCAGAAGGATGGTCGAGAAGACCAGGGAAGAGCCGAGAATGTAGCGCCAGTCGCCGGCGACACCGAAGAACATCGCGGCCACCGCATAGCCGAGGACTTCGCCAAGAGCAATGTTCAATTGATACAAAGAGACCAAGTTACCACGGATCTTACTGGGGACTAGAAACCAATTGTCAGCGACCGTCCTCGCCGCAGGATTAAAGCGAGAAAGAAGGGAGCATACCAGATTCGGCGACGTAGACAGGGACAGTACCACCCTCAAGACCGACTCCCATGCCAAGAACGAAACGGCCGGCAAACATCATGCCAAAGTTAATGGCACCGGCTTCGAGTCCAGCACCGATAGTGTAAAGAATGCAGGAGACAATGATGGCCATGCGTCGACCAAGGTACTCATTGGAAGGACCAAGGATCAGGGCACCGCCGACGGCACCGAGGGGCATACCGGCGTTAACCAAACTAGCTTGCGAGGAGGACAGATGCAAAGCATCGGGCATGGTAAGGTTGGCACCGCTGATCAACGACTGATCCAAACCAGAGAGTAGACCACCCATAGATGCGAAAGCAACCAGAACGTAAGTGAAGAGAGCTGGGTTGGAGAAAGAGAGCTCAAAACGAGGCTTCTTGAGGCCACCGAGCTGTTCTTCCAGCAGCTGGAGCTCAGCATCCATGGCAGCTTCGTTAAAAGCCTCGGACTTGGGATCATTTCGAATATCATCCATCTCTACGGCGACCTCCTTGTGGTCGTCGAGAGGAACCTCGACATCTTTGGCCGTCATGACGGGCAAAGGAGGAGAATGATTATCAAAGAGGTAGTGTATTGAGAGGTAGTCAGGCAAGGCAGGGCAACCAGAGGTAGAGGCAGGTATTCGTACACTAGACCTTCACCTATAGAAAGTTTGACCTAAAGTAGAAAGAGAAGAGGGGAGGACCTGCCGTTCCCAACAAAGACGCAGTCTTCTATATAGGAAGAGGAGAACCGCCTGCTGTAGAAAGGACGTCTGAGAGAAGAATAATTGACAACAAGGAAAATGGGAAGAAACCCGGGGGATATTTATACGGGCACGGCATCCCGGGGTATAGTTCCAGGTCGCGGAGTGACGGTCATCACGGTACTCCGTACAGGGAAGGAAATTCGCGGGACAAGACTTGAATGGAGAAGTGGGGACAGAAAGAAAACCAGAGAAGAAAGAGGCAGCGTAACCAATGGAAAAAGTGACAGGCTTACAACAGCAAGCAGCATTCTGGAACGGTGGGGAGGAATGGCCGAAGCTTAAGGAATGATGATCACAGCCAATAACCACGGTGCTCATCTTCGAGGGACTTTGGGTGAGTCTTCCCCCTCCTATCGATCATTCTCGATTCAAACGGACGCATAAAACTCAAACTCGATGAATGCACTCAATGAGCACTATCTACATACTTTGGTAATAGTGCAAAGTATGCGGAGGCTTGAAGCAGCGAAGGTTTGGGGAACAAGGCAAATCCCCGTGGAGGCGAAGAGTCTGTTGGTGTGGAGGTCTGGAGAAAAGAAGGGGACGAGACTAGAAAACTAGAATCATGTAGTGCAACCCCGGGCACACGATGGAGGGGAAGAGACTCACGCATAACCAGTCAGAGCAAGATCTTGTCTTCCTCGTCGCTTCTGTGCCTCCCACTCCTTCACTGAACGACGCAACCATCCCGAAATCTCGGCGACACTTCGGTGGATTTCCATCCAATCATCGGGATGTGCTCGTTGTTTGCATCATAGTCCGTGTTCGAAACTCCGAGTTGGTGCCAAGTTAGCTAATGGGAATGAGGCATTTAATGCTGTTCGATCCCGAAGTCTCCAATTGATGAATCAATCCTCCGGTCAACTACCGGGATGCTAACTGCTCACTGGACGCCACTGACGGACAGAACCCGAGATGCACCAGCCTAGAAAGTCATTTCTTGCCCTCGAACTGCACCCGAGACTCCCATTCGCCGCGGTGGGTTCAAGATTCAGTGCCAAAAGGCTTGGTGTGTGTTCCTCTGTGGTTTGACCCCCACAAAAAAGTCGCCAGGCGGTCAGACCATGGGAGGAACAACCAAGGAACAATTATTAGGAACAATAATTCAGGCCGTGGGGAACGGGGAAAGTCACGTGTCTATCAGGCACACCAGACAGTCTGTACGAAAGAGTCGATGAACCTCCAAAGTATTTCACAAATAGACATCAGAATAGTAGGATCGATCCGGAGAGAAGTAATATTTCAATGGTGTTAAAGAAATAATTACAAAAAAAACAAGCAAAATGGCCTGAACGCTGTGTAGAGACTTCTGCACAATACAGATCTCAGAGAGGCACCATCCAGCGATGTCTATCTCGAGCTTTGAGTCAAATTAGTAGTAATATTAATAAATAACAACCTCATTTGGTGACCATTCCCTCTTAACGCCGTCCCGGAGGCATTCCCACCGGCTTTCGCACACTCGGATCTGCCCCTCCCCCGTAATACGGTGACCCCGGCCGACTGCCGCCCGGAGGAGTCTGGGCCGGACTAGGCGACCGCCCCCCATGCAATCGCGCTCGAAGTCTCTCCTGTGCAGACGCAGCACGCTCAAGAGAGGCCTGGCCTGATGCAATTGTCTGATACGATCCCGCTCGCTGACTGGGGAGAGGTCGTGCCCCGGACGGATGCGCGGTCGGTGGCGTGGGTGATCCCGAGGGAGGTGTCACCACTGTACCAGAGGGAGCGCTGTGCACCGTCGATAGCGGGGCGCCTGCGCTCCCGGGTGTCAGACGTCCTCGTCGCAGACTGGCCGTTTGTGATGCTGGCGGTTGTTGAGAAGCTCCCGAGTCTCCCCACAGATCGCTCAGGCCACCACCGCGTCCTGGGGCTGCGGTTGTGATGGCTGAACCGTGTCCATAGGCGCTTGGCTGGATCTGAGTGGTTGCGATGGTTCGGGAGGGTGCGGGGGCTGGAGCTTTAGGGTCCGGAGGAAGCCATGATGGGAAGGGCCGGCCTTTCTCTGTGTAGTAGGCACGCAGGACATTGGAGATGTGAGAGCAGTCTTCGTTTTCTGGGTCGTCGGCCTCGTCTCCGGAAGTGATGGCACGGCGGAGGGAGTTGAGCCGCGTGCTGATGTTGGAGATCGCTGACGACGAGGTAATCGAGGAGAAATAGGAGGTCATTCTGAAGGGTTTGATTCGCCGCGAGGAATATGTGCAGAAGTTAAACCGGCATGCGAAGGAAGGTCCAAACGACAGGTGGCGGAGCCAGAATCGATGCGGAGTGAGCGGATGGGGAATTAAGCTCAATGTGCAGGTCCAGGGTGAAGGGATCTTGTGAACTTATAATAATCGACGGCACATCTAAGCCTTGAAGTCAATAAAGCCCAGAGATAGAGCAACCGTGGTCGATCGTTCTTGGGATCAAATCACCGTGTCTCTACGTAGTGGCGTGTCTCAAACGGCGGATCCAGTTATCGCCGCACGTGAGTCCCCTGGCCGTGGAGAAATTATCCACACTGGCAGATATTCCGACAAAGACAAAACTGGCTATATTTCGATATCCTTCTAGGCTCTGTACATATTATAGAACAAAATGATATTCTCTTGAAGCTTCAAAATCAGTCGTTAAACACGTAGATGCAATGACTGGGTATGACAAGCCCCGATCGCAGAAGGGAGTAAGTTGTAAGAAAAGAACCAAAACGCCGTGCACGTAGCTGAAACAGAATACTTTTCTTCTATATCCTTCAATGCCCCGACAAGCATAACTCCACCTAAGCCAGGATGCTCTCCTTGCCCGCTCCTTCGGTTTCGTATTCGATCTCGACCCGAGGACCCTTCTTCCGGGGCTTCGCTTGTGGTGCAGCACGCTTTCTCTTGGCCCCAGGCTTGGGCTTCTTGGCCTCCTCATCGCTGGACTCGTCTTCTGCGTCGCTGCCCTCGTCACTGTCCTCATCATCCTCATCATCATCATCGTAATCACTGGAGTCGGCCGAGTCTCCACCCAACCAGTCCTCGATATCCTCGAGATCTTCATCCTCCTCAAGATCACTGACATACTCCACCTCACCAACGCCCTCTTCCTCTTCATCCTCAATCTCTTCACCGTCATCGAGATCCTCGTCCCGCTCACCCTCACCACTGCGCTCCAGACCCCGGAGGACCTTCTTCCAGATCCCCTCCTCGACGTTAAGCGGCCGGTCACCGTACGCGCCGCTCCGCAAACGCTCAATAAGCTCACGCTCAATCGCCCGCTCAACCTTCGCAGCAGACTCAGCCTTGCGCTCCCTCGTCTCCTCCCTCCGCCGGATCTTCGGCGCCAGCTTCGGCACAATCTTCTCCCCCAGCCGCTCTTCCTCCTTCGCGATCTTCCGCATCCGAATAGCCACCTGCGTCAGCCGCGTGAGACGCTGCTTGCACTTATGAATAAGAAACTTGGGCCAGTAGATCAGTCGCTCGTCGAGCTGCTCGAGCGCCTTGGCGTAGTTGGACGATAATCTGATGCGCTCCCAGAGCTTGCTGGGCATGTGGGCTCGTTCGATCGTCTTCATGTACAGGTACATGACGCCCGTCTCGGGATCCGACCGCACGGTAGCGTACCGGGAGTTGGCCAGCGGGCAGGACTGGCGATTGCAGAGACCGCTGACATTATATTCATTGCGGCAGAAGTTCTGGCCTTTGGTTGTCCTAGATTGCGTGGTGTTAGTACATGCAATATATTTCATCGCTGATTCTTTGTTTTTCGCGGGCGGCGAACTGGAGTTAGCACTCGCTGGATTCACTCACTTGAGCTTGTAGGAGCAGAATTGCTGGTTGATAACCTGCCAGACAATCTCGTCGGAAGACATGATGTTCGATTTCGGCTGGTATGTGCACCGGATTTGGCCCAGTCCAGCCTGTTTAGAGGTAGAATGGTTTTTTGTTGGACCAGAGCAACCCGAGAGTTGATTTTCTCCGCAGAGAAAAAAAAAGTTGCGGCAGCAATTGGTCACGTGGTCTGCGCTTATCGATTGCCAGCTTATCGTTATCAACTCTAATCTTCACAATTTCTACATCAACTTGAGCCATACTCTTGTGTGTCAGCAGGGTATATGCGTTGCATTCATGGCGGCCGTGTCAAATAAAAAGTAGCGGCAATATGTTTCCTCAACGCCAAAAGGTATTTACATCACCATCCTTCCATCTGTAACGGGCCACCATCCCATTCCGTCCCATTCATCATGGCCCCGTTGGCAGCCATTTCCGCCTCCTCATTCATCATTTCCTCAACAGCAAACCCCCAACCCATAGCTTCCAACTCGCGTACAAAGAAGTCCCGCTCTTCTTCCATCAAGGACGCACCTTCTTCGCCGCCCATCACGTCCTTGTATCGACGTAGATGCCACCAGTGTGTCAGCCCTCTGAGGGCTTGTTCCAGTGGCAGTGCCTCCTCCACTTCTGCGTCGATATCCGACCCAGCCAGCCAGTCGTCCCGTAGCTCCGGGCGACAGTATAGATAAATCGCAGTGATGACACGCATGTTGCTCTGGCGCCACTTGCGGCCACAGTAGGGCACCTGAGATTTGAACAACTTCAGGGTGTAGAATCGCAGGTGGGGATCGGGAATCTTGAGTCCCTTTCGTAAGATCGTGCTGGACTTGTACTGAACAAGTAGCAGGCACCTGTGTGCCTTGTCCCGCGTAATCTTCTGCATGATGTGAAGGTAATTGATGGCAGAGAAGAAGTTCCGAAATGAGAACACTGTGATTGGCTCTTTTGGCGGAGGCGCAGTCGGAAACCCAAGCTCGTCAACTTCAGGGCGATGCTGGCCTTCTACGAGCTCAGGGAGAGCTTCCTGGGGAGATGGGCCTCGTACTGAGGAGGTATCAGGATTCGTGTCAGGGCGGTGCCGAAGAATAGGCGGGGGCACAGCTTCATCTTCACTCGGTGATGAGTCCTCGTCTGAGTTATCGGCTGAATTCGGCGGTTGATCAGAATGAACATGACAAAAGTGAAAGAAACTGCTCAGAGTTAGTAACCCCATCGTGATCAGTGTTTGACGAGCTCGTACCCTAGTTCTTCACGGTCGTTCTTCTGTGCTATCGCCTGGTCGATGTCTTGATGCGCGAACATCTTCAGAATCAAGGGTAAATAGTTCGAATCGAGCAAAAGCTGCGTCATATACTCGAACTTTAATATATCTACAGCCTGTTAGGAAACATCTGACATAGGCCGCGAAATCGTAACTTACGAGATCTCTTGAACCACTTCAACATGAGCAACAAAGATCCCGATATAGCCTTCCCTGTAATCTCTCGCAGGCGGATGTTGTCAAGCTCATCAATGGCAGCATCGGCATTAAAACTATCCGAGAAGCTATTGAGTGCAGCTGGAAACCCATTGCCGGCCCCATGGTTATCACTAACCATCAAGTCAGCTATTTCTTATCCTTCCTGTTTTTGCCGATAGGCTGTCCGCTACGTACCTCATGGCATGCCCATTCTGACCATTCGCTTGACTGACCATGGCACTGACATTGGTCAAAATGATCTTCAGGAAGACAATTGTGATCGACTGTAGGTGGACCAATACCTGGGACTATCGAGGTGTGAGCATGTCCATCATATTAAAGAGGGGGGAATGCGTACGTAGAACGATTCGACAGCATCTAAGCGGCGCTGTATGTCATCATTATCGGTCTCCCTTTGTGGAACCCAACTGTGACTCGATTCCCTTCTCTCCTCTAAAGCCAGGTCTTGCAAGCCCTGAGCAAGTTCACCAGAGGCGTCATCGTCTGAGCCAGCTGGGTTCTCGTCAAGATACCAACCGCGGTCATATTTCATGAACCGCTCTCGTTCTTCCCACAGTTGGCGCATCGCTCTAGTCATCTTCACATGAGTCGAGAAGAGCTTTCCGGCTTCTATGATTGATGCTGGTACATCGCTTCCTTCCCATTTCTTTCCCACAAGTGCATCTTGGATTTCAGCCGTGCCTTTTCCGCCGATATCGTTGCTTGAATCATCCAAAGGGGGATACATAAAAGGAAAGTTCTGGTTCGTCTGGTAATTCTGCTTCTTGCCTGCTTTGCCACCGGGTCCTATAGGTGACGGTGGAGGAGATGGAGCTGGTGTAGCAATGTGGACAGACTGGTGGAGGATAGAGCCGTTTCCACCAGCCACAGAGGGACCTACTCCGGAAAAGAGGCCGGTAGATGAACTGCTGCGGCTTGGATGCTGAGGAAGAGGAGGGAGAATAGAGTTATTTTCCAACTCCAGAGGAACAACTGGTAGCGGGGGGTTGTAAGCAGGGTATTTTGATGTGATCTCTTGCCGGAACAGGTGGTAATCCAGAGGGGAAGCAGTCAGAAATGGTGTCCTCCGGTTGGGAGAGTTCTCTCGTGCCTCCATTCGCGGCTCCAACTCTTCCTTGGCTTTCTTCAAGCTCTCGCTTCCCCCAAAGAAGAGGAGAAGAGACTTCCAAAGCAGGAGGATGATCCGCGTGAGCGGAATGTTTGCTGAATCATCCCACCGCAGTCGTGCGATGGCCTCGACAAGAAAAGCTGGTAGGTTAGGCTTCAAGCCCATAAGCGCATCGCGCAAGGGGGCATTTTGAGGATCATGTTTCTCTTGTCTTCGGCCAATCTCTACGACTATGTACAATGCGGTAAGCACAAGGTTCACTTCGTGCTCTGACGCAGCGACATATGCGGAATCAGAGTTCGAGTCCAGACCGTCCAACTCGGGATTCGGTGAGCTCCGATTCTTCTCAAGAGCTTTGCAGAGACAATTGAGCAATGGGCCGAGCCCTGAACATTCATTGACAAGCTCAGCATTTGTCTGCATCCATATGATTTGCAGTGATTTGGATTTGGGGGTATCCGTGACCGTCTGGGGGGGCAGATCTTCAGGGTAGTCAGGGACTGCTTTTCCAGCAGTACTACCCCAGATACCAGTCAATGCATAGCAAATAACCTCTAGCGCTTCGTTACGAGCGGAAATGTCTCGATCCTGTAGCCCATTGATTATCTGTTCCATGAAAGATTTGCGTAAGTTATGAGAGGCATCAAGCCAAGGCAGCCGATTGGGAACCGCAGACTGCTTCTCACAGAAAGAAGCCCATTCCCGTTCAAACGTAGACTTCATGCCAAGGAGCATGATTCGATCAAACTCGCTGTACTGGAACCATTCTTCAATTTCTTCCGCAAGAGGCTGAGAGTCAGCGTATTCAAACGCATACGCAGGCTGATCGACCTTGGGCATATCCTGGACTATTTGCCTCAATTGAGCCAGACTCATTGAGTCCGGCGGTCTGTCTGGGAGTTGCTGCACCGGGGCAGGAGGCGGAGGCTGTAAAGGAGGCGGAGGAGCTGATATGTCCCGACGCAGTTCCGGACGCCTCGCTGTTTTGGGCTTTTGCTCTTGCAACCCATTTTGGTCAGAAGACGTCGCTTTTGAAGCTTGTTCCTGTCGCAAGCCTTCCGCGACCTCTTCCATCAACTGATCATCTGACACAGTTGCAATATCAGTTCCAGTTTGATCGACCTCGTCGGCCCTGACAATATGATGTTCCTGCATTGTGGGTTTAGAAGACGCAATAGAATCATCGATTATTGGGCTCTAAAAGTGGTCTCAATGCTTCGAGAAGGTAGCTTAGGACAGAGACGGAAAATGTTCCGGTAAAGCAGTATCATGGGTATCTCCAAGCAAACTGAAGTCAAAAGATAAGGGGCAGGGGAAGGGATAAGGACAGAAGCCTAAGACTTCCACTAAGGAAAATGTCGGGGAAAAATCAAAAGGTCAAGCATTATTGTCATCAGTCTTCAAGATTCATCCTGCGGAATTCCACCTTTGGACATAGCGACGAAGCGGTTGTGAAAACGCTTATGGGCGGTGGACTGTCCACGCGCACCCACAGCTGGACGTGTCACGTGACCGTATACTCTCTCAAAGACTGCGCGGGATTTCGAACCAGGACATGGCTTGAGTCGGATTGAGAGACTCTGTTCATAGATGCTAAATTGACTGCAAGGACTTTACTGCTCGCGAAGGACTGACTGTCCACGAGCACGCAACCGCATGGTGATGCGGACAGGGCAAAAGCAGGAATGTTACTGACATGGAAAGTATATCTCCGTCAATTCTAAGTTTCTTGGAGCTCACTCAGTGCTTAAGATAAAATTGATTCATATACTATTTCAGCAAGAACGCTGAAAGCCAGAGGGTATCACAAAGAAAACCCATACGGGGACGACCCATCTGCCATAAAAGTATGTCCTTATTGTCGCCAATTTTCAATCAGATTTGGCCGACCGATGATCACTGTGACCTCGCCGCTTCAACTTTCGCTGCGTTTCCCATTGCTGCCATCCGGCTTCTGCGAGATCTTGACTTACCACTAAGTCTCGAAGTCTCAAGAGTTGAGATATTCCCAGATCCAATACCCAATCAATATAACACTTCGTCCGTAAAAAGCTCGTAATCATATACCAGGATATTGCGCACAAAACGCCAGCAGCGCATCCTGCTAGCACCTGTTTTGGCGTATGATAGTTCAAATAGATGCGGCTGGTGGCCACCGCGCCGGCCCCGAGACACACTCCGGCAGCCAGCACTACCCGCATGAGAAAATAGGACGTCGCGCCAGGCTTTGGGATGGTTGGAACATGCCGGACGAGAAGGAACAGGGCCAGGTAGACAGCGAAATATGCGACGAATTGGGCATGAGACGACGGCATACCGTAGCCTTTTCCGAGCATTTCTGAATAAGGTCAGTTTTCAGCATAAGTCACCGTGTATATTTTTCTGCTTGTATCACGTACGCTTCGGTCTTTCTTCTTTGATAATTCGCTTGAGGCCAAAATTGAACACCTCACAACCCATTTGCCCAGCAAACATCAAAACTACCTCTACTTCTCTCGAAGCCCAAATAAGGGTCACGTAAGCCACACATAGTGCTTGGGGTACAAGGGCGAGCCAGGCAGAAAGGAAGGATAGCGGGTCCTCAGGATTCTATGAACATAGAGTATGGGAGTCAGTATCTAAGGCCTGCTCGAGGTTGCCGGTCGTGAATGAGTCCCCCCGGAATAAAGACTCACATAATGCACGTGGGTTAACGACAGCGATGCCAGCGGTGTTTCTTCCATATTGTCTCGCCAGGATTACAGGATAGATATTCAGCTTGAGTATCTATTTGGACAGATGGTAAAAGCACCAGCACCCCTTAACGCTGGTGATAACTGATGGGAGTCTCGAACGATGATCGTCAACCGGTATACATCATGAGGAGAATGTGCAATGCGATATGTATCACAAATCCCGCTGGCACGTGGAATGAACAGCGCAATTTATGCTTAGATCATTGGTTTAAGCAAGAACTGTATTCCGTAGCTAGCTCAATAATGATGCTGGTCGAGGTTCATACTCGGTGGGTCAGATAAAGAGCGGATAACTGTGGCCGTGCATGGACGCTGCTTTAACCACTTATCACATGAATAAGATCAAAAGCAGCACCGGGAATGAGGGGGAGGGGAAATAAATCCATCTGATAGTAAACGGAAGGGCAGTATTAGTCGAATAATAACAGCCAGGAGATATGTATCAGAAATTAAATTTAGAGAAAAGAAGAGAAAGGTAAAAGTAAGTAAATCAGTATTACTAGTGATCACTCAAGTAAATCATGAGAACCATGAACCTGCACCGAAGTAAGAGCAGTGCCTGGGCAGCAACAAAACAACCTAACACCACCGGTTTGCTGCCCATTTCAGTCGCTTATTATTTGATCAAGTCCTATCCATCCATGACTCACTCATTCTTCTGGTTCCTTTTCTCCTGTTCTCCTTTTGCTTCTTCGGAGCTCCTCCGCTTTCTCAGGTACACGATCAATCTCCATCTCGCGTTATTCGGCTTCTTATCTCTATAATCGAATCATGACGCACTTTTCCCCACGTTATCATCTCGAAATTTTGTTCTCTCACTCATCTTCTCCGATAACTCTCTCTAGGAAGCTGCAAGCAGCTCAAGAACTCGCTTTGAGCCTATATCGGTCTCATCCGTTGATGGGTCTGTTGCCTTCATAAACGTTGTGATCATCCAACGAGCTTATTGTACCTGAGGGGTAGGTATAATCCATCCATGGTCGTCGCATTCATTTTCAAGCTATCTTGGGCCTCTTTTACTAATGCATGGACACGGATAGGTTTACTTGAGTTTCCCGACACCACGCAACCCTCCTCGACCCCTGTGTATCTCTACACTCAATTCTCAATATACCACTACTTTTATTTCCTAATAGATCATTTCCTTGCAGAATGTTATAGACGGCACGAGGTTCCGATTTTATACTATGGTTGGGTTTGGAATAACTCCGTCCAAACTCCGCCTCGCCACCCGATATAACCTCTTGTCTTGATATTCTCCATCAGCAAACCTGCCTTCTTCATCATCTCCGAGTCTTGTTCGCAATGACCGAGTCTGACTTCTTGTCGGAGGATGAACGCTCAGTTGAGCTGTCCTCCATCGCTGCCATCTACCCTGAAATTAAAATAGATCCTGCTTCTCCCTTCAGGGCCTCTTTGGATATACCCGTCAAGCCTTCGACACCCTTACCCGTCTGCTTCGAGCGACATTCAGATGCTGGATTCCCAGCGGTTTTAACTCCTCCTACTTCCCTCGATGCCAGCGATGTTGGACTCGGCTTTGCTACCAAGGACGACGGACGGGACGTTCATATCCTCTCGCACCTGCCTCCTCTCAGTCTTGAGATTGATCTCCCAGAAGGCTACCCTTCTGAAAATGCGCCCATTTTCAAGCTCGAGACAAATCCACCATGGCTTCCACATTCGATCATCTTGCGACTCACAGAGGATGGCAAACGTCTGTGGGAAGAATGTGGGAGGGATCTCGTTGTGTATACGTATATTGATCACCTCCAGCAATTGGCAGAGACAGCTTTTAGCGTCAGCGACACTGCGGACCAGGAAGTGCAACTTCCCCGTGACATAAAAATCGCATTGCTGGATTTCAACAACAAGGCTGAGCGGGAAAAGTTCGAACAAGAGACCTTCGAATGCGGGGTTTGCCTCGAACCCAAGAAGGGATCGGTTTGCCACCGCCTTCTGTCCTGTTCCCATGTTTTTTGCGTTTCATGTCTGCGTGACTTCTACAACAGTTGTATCACGGAGGGAGATGTTGACAGTGTCAAATGTCTGGCTCCCGATTGCGCCAAGGAGAAAAAAGATACACCAGAGGTAGGGAAGCAGTTGAAAAAGCGCAAGAGGCATGACCGAACTCTTAGTCCGAGCGAGCTGCTTCAGATACCATTAGACCAGGAGACAGTACAGCGCTATGTCTTTTTGAAAAGAAAGAAGAAGCTCGAGTCCGACAAGTCAACAGTTTACTGCCCTCGACAGTGGTGCCAGGGTGCAGCTCGGTCCAAGAAGCATCCGAAGCCCATCGATCCCATGACAGATGATGTTGACTCGTCTGACGAGGAGGAAGGGTTTGCGTTTGATCCGAACGGAGATGAGGCCCAGCTACCTCCAATGGCGGATCGCGTTGCCATCTGTGAAGATTGCAACTATGCCTTCTGCAGCGTCTGTAAGAAAGGTTGGCATGGGGAATTGGTACGGTGCTTCCCTCGGCGAGAGGCGGAGCTGTCAGCGGAAGAGAAAGCGACAGAGGAATACCTAAGGCTTTACACCTCACCTTGTCCAACATGCGAGGCTCCCTGTCAGAAACGCATGGGCTGCAACCATATGATATGTTTCAAGTGCAGTACCCACTTCTGCTATCTCTGTTCAAGCTGGCTTTCTGAGGACAACCCTTACCGGCACTTCAACGATATCGACAGCCAGTGTTATAATCGATTGTGGGATCTGGAGGGAGGAGACGGCATTGATCCCGAAGGCGCTGAGGCTCTACACCGGATACCTAATGATCTGGTAGATTTCGACGAACCGAGTGATGACGAAGATGCTCCTGTCCTGGAGTTCGATGAACGTGAAAATGAGATCGCACGCCGAAGGCGACCTCCACCTCCTGCACCGGTGCCACCACAAGTCAACCAAGCTGCGGGTGGTCACGGTCACCGAGACCGTGGCAATGATGCGAATGTTCTGGATGCAGCGGGCAGGGCAGCCGCCGCAGAGAGGCAGGCCCAAGCGCGAGCGATGGCTGAGGTGCGAGCCCGCCCTGTTGCTGACCGTCCTCGGCAACACGACGGGCAAGCTGCAGTTCAGCCGCCTCGACCAGGACGAATCCATCGACCAGGCCTCCAGAGGTTTTTGGACCTGGTCCAGAATGATCGTGAGGATGAATGGGACAGTGACGAACTGGATGATGACTTCTGACTCCCCGACATGATCTACACAACAATCAGACATTTTCGACGACCATAATCTAAATATGAACTATCACGATGATGCCCAACTACCTCCTGAAAGACAATATTTTTTCGCATGCATTTGCCAAAAATAATGATGTGATGCATATATATCTCTGATTAGCGACATGATTTGTTCATAGCATTGCGTGTTTTTTGTCCGTTGAAAAAAAAGCTGTACATGTGCGAACATATTCTGTCAATTACCCAATGTACAATTCAAGATACCTTCAATTTTCCAGAAGAAAGAAAAGTCAAAACAAAAAGAAGCAGTGCCCAAACAATCCTTCTCAACCTAACAGCCATCCCGATGCAATCCCGCACCATACCCGCCAACCCCCCGGAAGCTAACAAATAGCACAAACCCAGAACCATTTCATGCCAGTACGCAGCCATTTACTGGCTGGTTCTTAGATAGGCTAAAAAGGTGTCTGGGCGCGATTCTGAAGCTCGGTGAGATGTAGAAGGTGTATTCGTTGAATGCTTGTGTCGTAGATGCTGAGTGACATATATTGAAATCTATTCAGAAAGTATGTTCTGATTTGCTTTTGTACATTCATTGAGGAGGTGGAGGGAAAGGTAACGACGCAGAAACGCCGTCCACTATGCAGATGTGCAGATGTAGAGACTGGTCGGCAGATTGGTTGGGGTATCGGTGCCCTCAGACAATGAGCACTTCGTCTTGATCCATTCCGTCCTCTTCATTGGATACTTTCGTCTTCCAGTCGTACCAGAACTCGTAGCTCATTACGGTATGGTCATCGTACATCAACAGTAGACGATATCGACGTGAGGGATTCCAGCCTCGCCAATGCTCGTCTGGCTGATAGGCTCGGGTCGCTCTAGCGTGACATTCAGGCAGTGTGGACGGGTATTGTTGTTCACGCTCTGCTGCAGATTGTCTCAGCCCAGGCCCTGAAGGAAATGTCGGAGCATATATCTTTCTCGAACCACCCTCTAGATTGGAAGATGGTGCGAAGGTATTGCTCCTGTCGTGATTGACATCCTTAAATTGGAAATTCAATTCTTTGCCGTCGCCCACGTGGCGAGGGATGTAGGGCACATCTGGAGGCATCTCAAATCCCTGAACGGGGCTGACGCTCATGCCTAACAGGGGGACCAAAGGACGATCACCGAACTTTTCCTGACTCTCAAACGGAACTATCCAATCGACTCTAAATGACAGACCAGTTTCTTCGGATTGCGTAAGAGCTATCACGGCGGCACGGCCTTTCTGGGATGCCGCGACAACTATGCCGTGCTCGGGAATGTACTTGACCATGTTAAAACGATCGCACGCGCGTATGGAGACTATAGGTCTGGTAAAACGCTGTCGAAGCGGTGCTCCACATACAACACTGGCTTGTGGCGCTAAAGGGTGAGGAAGCAGACGGATGTCGGTTTGCGAAAAATGAAGGATTGGAAAATAAAACCGAAAGAGAGCTGAAGTCAGTTGCAATATTTGTTAGCATGCCTGCTCCTAATTCACTGCAGGAACAATCTGAGTTACATACCATCGGAAGCCGAGTATGCGGCAAGTTCTGTGTCCGAAACGGCATCACTGTCGGAAGAACGGTCCTCGGCATCGTCCATCTCCTCATCAGTATCGTTGCTGTCTTCTCCCCGGTCGTCCTCATCGATATCTGAGTAATCTAGATTGTCGTCAAAATATTCTTCGGCACCTGGGATGTCGCCACCCAAGGCTTCTAACAGTGCAAACTGAAGAAACTCTGCCGTTGTCAAGGGTCCTTGTCCATGATGGCGCCGAAGATTGACGTTCGCATGGTGGAAACCGTCTGTGTTCCCATCGTCGCCAGATCCGACAGCATCCTGGTTCGAAGCTCTCTGGCTCGAGTCCGAATTCATGTCCGTCTCACTACTTTCGTCCTCAGCAGTCGAACCATCGGCAGCATGATAATCAGAGCTGTTGGCTGCCCCTGAGGGACGATTGGCTTCACCAGCAGCTCCCGAGTCTGGAAAACTGCTGTGGTCCGGAGGATGACGTTTGGGCCTTGTCGTATAGGCTTGTTTTTGAGTTTCACCACTGATGCGACAGTCCGCTCCGAAGATGTCAGGCAAAACTGATTGATCAGGCTCAGATCTGACTGCGGGTGGAAAGTAGTTGTAAAGATGTGAAGCATCTGGTATATGATGGCTCAGTCTCGTAATGTCGAACACTACCTGGCCGCGCTTCTTGCGACGCAAAGGCTGACCGCCGAAGGCCTCTTCTGTAGACTTGACTGGTTGAATCGTGCGTGGGTCAAGGGCGAGGACGGCCCAGCCTCTTTCGCTGCTGCTTCAGTTAGCTTAAGATGTCATTCAATATTAGAAATACCCGTGTCTCACTCATTACGCAAAGTTTCCGGAAACGACCTGAAGGTAGTCTCGTTGAAGTGATAGACGTTGAATGGGCCAAGGCTCTCCCAGATTTTCCACACAAGAAGCTTGTTGTCGATATCAGTACTGACCATCCATGTTCCATTGGGATCAAGATCGCAGTTATAGAAGCCGACAGACGGTATGTTTGAAAAGTGCCCTGTGTAGGTGAGCTTGATGTTTCTTGTCCGGTGCTTGTCCGGCATGAGTCGTTGCAATTGCGCAAATTGCTCATTACCCCTAATGTCCAACCAGGTCTGATCGTAGTCCGTGAAATCGAGTTCATTCTCCGGCTCATTCCCACAGTCTGTAGATGTAGGATTTACCAGCGCAAATGCGAAGACAGTGATGAGACCCGTGTTTGCGCTTACAGCAATAAGCCGCGCAAATTTATGTATAGCCAAGCCCCAGGCACTCGCCTGCACGTATTCAGCGAAGAATGGGTCCACCTGGGAACCATCAAGCGGGCGTTTGTCCTCGTTTTCTGCGGCGCGCTTCAGCGCTGAGAAAATTGCCTCGACTCGGTAACCGCAGACATTTCCCGAGTCAGTGACAAGCAGCAACACCTCCTCGCGACCGAGATCATCCACGAGAAGGTTGTTAATGGCATGAGGGTTGCTTGGCGATATATAGCCACTGCTATGGGGCTCCTTCATAACAGGAGTGATAGTCATTTCAGGCTGGGAGCCGAGCATCTGAAACGAGCCAGCAGGCTCCCATACATAGATTTGATGGCTGTAGGCCACGAACAGCAAGTTACGACGCTGAGAAAGTGCGATCTATGGATATATCAGCATCGAATTCCTACAGAACGTACAAAAAAGGCATTCAACTGACCAAATTGTTCCGCCAAGTTGCGGTCTGGGGAGGTATAGAGTCCGTCCTGCGACAGCGTCAATGTCATTCAGAGATTCTGGAAATAGAGCAGAGGTTGGACATACACAGGAAACTAAGGAAAGCAGTCAGCCAGTATCAATCGAGGAGCAACTTTGCTACACACCCTGTTTGATCCCTTTTCGACATTCAGCGGTCGGAGATGTAGGCCGTCTCCTGGGCGAAACCTCGGTCCCGAAGGTTCTCCATCAGGACCGCTGCGAGACGCCATATTTGGTAAATTACAGTGACTTTCACTGACAGTAGAGTGTCAGGAAAAAGGCTTCGCAATTCCACCGAGCTCCTTATAGACACGGAAGCAGAGTGGGCGACTCAAGAGGGTAACAAGAAGCGAAGGAGAGATAGGTATTATTGTCAAGCCATTAACATGAGGGGTATATGTACCAGACTGAAAACAACATCACCGAACCACCCGGTTATATCGAATTAATACATGAAATAGATAGGTTTCAGGCATTTCTTGAGTATAGAAAGCGAGGATCGTCCAAAGCCGCCTTATGGAATAGACCTGCGTCGTCAAACGATATACCTCGTCCACATGTGGTAATCAATGAGGTCAGACAATATTTATTGATGCCTCAGGCAAACATTTATGCGCACGTGCCATGTGTCCCCTTCAGTGAGCTCAATCAGTCAGTCTCCATCCGTTGACAATCAAAACCAAGCTTTTTGCGAACGGGATACATCTAAGATGGATCTTGTCGCAGGTGTTCGCAAAGAAGGCAGCCGGTAAGCACTCCCTGAATTCTCGCTACATGTGTGTTTACTCTATGGATATTGACTGTAACAGCGGCGGCCGCGGCGAGTTTAAATGGTCTGATGTGAAGGATTCTACACATCGCGAGAATTACCTCGGCCATTCTCTTATGGCCCCCGTCGGTCGCTGGCAACAAGGTCGTGATCTACAATGGTATGCCAAGGGCGACATAACCGCGGAAGAGCAGGCTCGAAGGGACCGTGAGGAGCTACAACGGGTCAAACAAGCTGAGGAAGAAGCCATGGCACGAGCCTTGGGCCTACCTCTACCACCGTCGAGTGCGGATACCAATGCAAACCTTACACCTCTAGGCGAAAGGGAGCCGGAGACTGTGGTTCAGGGTCCAGCTGATAGGAAGAGAGAACGGAGAAGTGAGCGGAGTCGGAGTCCAGGAAGGCATCGTATACGTGATCGCGAGAGCAACAGAGACAGGGACAGAGACAGAGACCATAGACATCGTAGGCATCACGATGAGCGCGAAAGTCATCATCGGGGCCACCGTCAGCGATCGAGATCCCGGTCTCGTGATCGCGAACGCCGGAGAAGGCGAACACGTTCGCGGTCCACGAGCAGAGTAAGGGCGGGTGAAGATGGTCACCGGAGACACAGAGAAGACCATCGTCGAAGACATCCAAGGGATCATGGCTCCGATAATTATCGACGCCGGTGAGTCTTTGACTGCATCATATTTATGATCTATTTGCACATGGAGTTGGGCGCTGGGAGGCAAATGTTAGTGTACAGGTGTTCCGATTCCCCCTAGATTATACCAATATATCTAAGGACCTTGTTTGATAATTCTACAACTCGTCATGGCCTCTCTCCTTGTTGGCAGGCAGGTCAGGCATTGACATGATCTTCACCACCATGCTGGTCCAACCTGTGAAGTGTTGCGTCCGCTGCCCCTTTCCGGTTTCAGGGTTGTACTGTTCCCAGGCAAATCCTGTCTCCTTCCATTGTCTGAAGACATTTTCGACCAAATTTTTCCGGAGGCTCGAGTACATCTCACGTGCCTGTTCTTGACGAGGACCAGGCGTTGTTGCAATGTCCTAGTTGGCACGGTCAGTCTATTTGTACAAACCGAGATTTCAAATGATATTTACTCACGTAAAGATTCTTGACCACCAAATAGTTGATGGGCATCCATATCGGGCTTCTCCAATAGTTCTCGGCAGTACCGTAGAACTCGTCTTTCTTGCTCAAGCTGCGGATACCGTAGTCGCTCCAAAGCTCTTCCGGATCTCTGATTAAATCCAGAACAGCCTTGAGTCGAGGACTATCAGGGCCCAGCATGCCTGTCAAGAACGGGAAGAGGGAAATATAGCCCTTGTGACAAACATGGACACTTTCTTCGTATTCGTCGATGGTGGCATCGCAGTACGTCTGCGCCTCATCATCCCAATGGAGATCGTCGATGTTACGTTCAATCGCCGTTTCGTACACTTTAAATTCTTCCGCATCCTCAGTCTCGCCGACAAACTCGGCGATACGTCGCATGGCACGAGTCATCATTCCCATCCAGCTAATCAAATCGACATGCAGCTCGCCTGGGTGGGGAGGCTGTGGGCGAGGATAATCATCCAGTCCCGAAGTGAGAATATGCTGGACGGACCTTCCTCGCCAGCGGTATGCTTCTTTCGTGGAAAATGCTTCCCGATCGTACGACTTGACGTCTCCTTTTTGGGTAGTCCTGTACCAAAAGTAGTGCCGCCTGAGCAGTGGATAGATCGAACGGATAAATGCCTCGCCCAGCTCCGGGTTTTGCAGATAGGTCATGCGCAGACCGTCCAGCACGTCCAATTTCAGAGAAGAGGCGTCCTTGCTAGCCTCCAGCTTATCCAGAAAAGCCTCCAGTACCATGAACAGAGTCGGCGGGTTGGCGTAATGAGGATACTGAACCGTAAATTCTGGTGGCACCTTGCTACGGGCCTCGGCACCAAGGATTTGCTCTCGAGCAATCCAGCCATCCTCATCCATCAGATTCAGCCAGCTCTTCACAATTTCGAGCCTTTCTCTGAGTTAGTAGGCCAATTCATTAAACGGATATTGGAGAATAGGGAAAAAGGCCGGGGAAATCGAGGAACATACGCAAGGTCAGTGTCCCATTCAATTACAGGGATCAGGTGGAATCCCTCATCCCAAAGAAAACCCCTGGGGAAAAACGGGCGAGATGGGACACAAGTGAAGAGGTCCTTGGGCCCTTCAAGAACAGGTTGAGCTCGCGCCCTCGCCTCGGCCGTCTCTTCCCAGAAGCCTTCGTTTTCTTCGTCGTACTCTGGTGCTGCAGAGCGGTCAACAACATCATCTCCATGGAAAAAGCCAATGCCGCCAATGAGATTCGACAGCATTGCTTTGGAGAACTCAGAGTACTCTGCAGTCTCAAAGGGAGACTGCGGTGGAAGGACTGTGTCGAAGCGGTCAGAGAATGATTGAGAAGCGCTGGAGATCTCTTCGGTGAGTTTGTCGGCTACATCCCTTTGATTAGTATTTTCGTTCGATCGGCCGGCGAGGCCAACGAAAGGAGGAGCTTACACGTCACGGGATCTGGAGAAGACACAGAATTGAACAGGATATCGAACTGGAAAGTGTAAGCCATGTACCGACGAGCAAATGGTAAACAATACCTCAAAAGCACCCTTGAACACCTTCTGAAGGAGGTGGATGTTCCCGTCGCCAGGCGCGTTCTTGATCGTAAAGACTTGCGCTGGTGGGGGAGGATTCTCCTGGCCAAATTTCTGTATAATCTCATTGACTTCGGACTTCATCTGCGCGAAAAGAATGGCTGTACATATGTCAGCGCCAATTTGATATGTGAGAGCGATTCCTCGGGATACTGAGCCTACCCTTTGCCTGCCAGAGGTTTTCAGGTGCAATGGTAGAGCTGGAAACCAGAGTGCGATCCAGCGGCTTGTCTTCGTAGGACGGGTGCTCATGTTCAGGATGTTCGTTGGTTTCAGGGCCAGCAGTCACATCGATGGAGAAATCTCCAAGATCGGTCGTATATCCTGTCAATTTCACGTCCCCCTCATACCCAAGAGGACCCGATTCCGTCGCAACACCCAGGTTTCCCAGCCCCTCCAAAGTAGCATAGAAGACGATTGATGTAGGTTGGTCTGGGGAACCATCTTCGCGAGGGACACCTCTCACTCTGGCAGCCCAGCTGCCGCCATGTTGTCCACCAGGGACCTTAATAAAGTCGATTGTCAAGTCCAAGGAGTTTCCGGTGTCATGGATTGTCTGCCGCCCGCCTTTTCTGATATCGTACTCGTCCCAGCCATAGCCAGCCATGCCTTCATTTTGCTCGCAAGTATGTCTGAAGTCTTCGAATAGCGGTCAGTATTCAATGCAATGCAATTGATCTCTCAATGCACTAATCGTGCCGGAGACATACTGGCTTGCGCGGTGCCGTAATTGTCCACCTTCGCCCACATCAACCCAGCGGACAGACTATTTGCAATGCGAGGGCGAACACCAAAGTAGAGATTGGACTTGTAGGGACCCCATAATAATGAGTCGTTGTTGGCCTTCGCTGTCTCTGTGGTCAGGACAGATATATCGTCTGCGGCGGAGGCTTGACCAGCGGAGACCACGACATTATAGAGAAAGGGCGCGAGAAGGAAATGTAAATTCGGGAAATACATAATTAGGAATGCATCGGAGGAAAAGCAGAGATCTCAAGACTCGGCATGAAATTATGACATGAGACCTCGCAATTGGAACGGTTCTCAACACTATCATCTGTCCTAAAGCGGAGAGCTTCTGGCCTCCGCTCCGCACGGGTTACGTGGCCCAAGCTCCTATCAAGTCCCAGCTGTCAGTCTTCTACTTAAGCAACAACAGACTGAGCTGAGAGGCACAATTTATTTTCAGAACATGACTATACCAAAATGACATGATTCTAGTCTATATAAAGCTTCAAATCTTTACAAAAAGTTCCTCGGATCTAGAGACCCGACATTTGCGCTCTTTGCGTCGCCATCAAAGACAAATTCGCTGATAAGCTTTCCGGTCCCAGGAGCGTTTTGGATACCCCAACAGGTGTGTCCAGCGGCAAGATAGAGTCCTTTGGTGCCAGTGTGGCCGATCAGAGGACCACCCCGTACGGCAGTGACGTTAGGTAAGTAGCAAGCTTGCCGTGCGCAAACCTGTCCGTTCCGAAGCTGATCAGAAATGCTTCCCACTTGGTCGATAATCTCCTGGCACCGTGCCTGGTCCACTTCAACATCTGCTGTCGTCTTTGGAAGCGGGACAACCTGGTCACCCTCACCACAAGCATATACCGTCTCGTCGGGGCGGGCGTAGATCTCCGGAGACGCGACTGTTGGGCGTGAGGGCTTCGATGGATCGAAGTTGGCGGGTATTTCAATGTTCGTAAATAGAGTATGAGCGCTCACCGGCTTGACCGGTCGGATGACAACACTGTGAGCGCGCATTGCCGATATGGGAGCTTCCGGCATGACCGTTCGTGTCCAGGGACCAGCAGCAATAATGATGTCCGTCGCGGAAATTGTGCGCGACTCTCCGGACTCCTTATCGGTGTATGTAACTGACTTGACAGCATCACCTGCGTAGCCAATGTTTGTCACTGATCCCAACTTGATCTCTGCGCCTTTGTCCTCGGCAAGCTTTGCGATTGACGTGGTGAAGAGGTAAGGGTGGACTTGGGCGGTTTCGCCAGGGTCGCTCATGCTCTCATAGCCTCTGATCAGTTCGGGGTCAATCCAATCAAGATCATGCGGAAATTTGGCTTTCCGCAGTTTCGCAATAGCAGCTTCACTCCGCTTCTGAAGGGATAATGAGCTTCCCGTGTCCTTCTCGCCCGCATCCTTCTTTTCATTGAGCGGACGGCCTCTGGCAACTATCTGTCCACAGCCAACTTCTCTATAACCCCATCTCTCTTTACCGTTGTGTTCCTTGGCCAGATCCGCATGCAGCTTGTAGCTCAAAGGAACTATATTGCTTGGATATGCCCATAGCGCCAGGAGTCCCCCAGCTTTGCCTGATGCTCCTCCCGCAATCTCTGTCGCCTCGATCAGGGTCACTTTATGGCGCGATGGATCGTATGATGGGTGCCTTGTCAAATAATATGCCGAACAGCATCCAATGATACCACCGCCTTTGGGACCATTTTATCAGCTTTATGAACGTCAAAATGTGTGCGGGGTAGTTCAGATTGAAGGCGAGCCATGCATACCAACGATAACAATTTCACGACGCTCACTCGAGGCCGACATCTTACGTTGCAGGGACAGTCTGGGTTTCAGAAACCTTATGGAAGCCACACTTGCGGAAGTTGTTGGTATTCGTTACTAGATGCTCTCTAGATAGGAGGTGTGGGGATAAAGAAGGGCTACAAGGCACATACGTCACTCGAGTCATGTGCCTTGTCGCAGGAGCTGGCATACATAAGAACTTTGACATCGAAGCTGATACTAGTAGGAAGTATTATTAGTTTGTTGTCATCGCCAGAAGGCTATTGATATTGTACTGAGAATCTGGTAAGCATGACCCAGCTCTTATCTGGTTGAAATGAATATCAAAACTTCAAATATGCCGCCCAAATTCAGACACACAAAAGGGCGTGCCATAACAAAACCTGCTCCGGAAAATGCGCACAATGGATGGCAAATCGATCTGAAGAAAACTGCCCGGATGGAGAAGATGAGAAGATGAGAAGAAGAAGTCGATAGAAATAGAGAGCTCTTAGCGATTGTTGCATCACACATTTCAAATTTGTAGTATCGCTTCGCATCAAGGACTGAGGGGCCGGTTGAATCCTCCTACACGATTCATGTATTGTCTGTACACAGTCTTCTTTTCTTTCCGCACACCGTAGACGTTGTTTCCAGGCACTTTTGTATTCTTCGTGCTCCTGAACCTCGTAAAACCCATGCTCTTGCGCATCAGTGCCTCCATTTCATCTTCTTCGACCGGTACATCAGGGTCCAACTCCATCTCGTCCATGTCTCGTCGTGATGGTGCATGTGAGACGCCGTTGCCATACGGACGGTTGTCTTTGCGATCGTCTCTGCGATCTCCCTTGGGCCCTCGCGGTGGTGGTGGTGGTGTTCTAGTCCTGTCCTTATTCCCACTTCGAACAGGTGAGCGGGAGCGGTCGCGGTATCTGTCTCGGTACCCTTAGAGAGTGTTAGGTATGAGCAGCTCGTATTCATTGGTAGGATGCGGCATACCTCGTCTATCGTAATGTCTTTCTCGGCTCGCGCTTCTCTCTCTGTCCCTAGCTCCCCGACCTTCCCTATCCCGATCCCTCCTATCGCGATCGCGGTCACGGTCACGGTCACGTCGGTCTCGAGACCTGCTCCTTTCTCGGCGCCTTTCAACTCTATCTCTTGAGCGCGAACGGTATCTTCTGTCATCACGGGGCCCGTCACGCCGCCGATCGTCCTTCTGATGTGGAAGCTCACGCCTAGGGCTTCTGCCAATATCTGAGTCCGGCTCAGGAGAACGCGTTTTTCGATCGTCTATGTCCCACATTGTCGAGCTATCGACTCGTCTCGCTCGTTTTGCGGGGGGCTCTGCCATTTTCCAATTCTGCGCTGTTGTGTTGCGGAGATCGTGATCGTAAATGATCGATAAGGGGGGGGCGTGCTTTTTCTGATGCTCGAGAGCAAGGCGATCTTCGGAGACTGGTGAGGTTATTATGATGAAAAAGACTTGGAACTCATGACTGGTCTACAAAAGGGTATCAATTCATCGAAAAAAATGTTTTTGGCCGTGTCCTTTTGCTGAACAACACTTCGGCGCAGTTGAAACGGAGAAACGTGAAGTTATTACGGTTGCCGATTTCGACCTGATGCGCAACTAAGCCAACTCAGGCCTTCGACTTTCCCGCATGATAAGCATCCTCTACAGCCTCCAGTCACATCCATTATCTCGTCATAAATACCAACCTTAAAGAAGATGAGGCCAGAAACTGGGAAGGGCCAATGTCTTCTCAGCACGAAAATAGCCAATTTTCGTATCTGCTGCTGATTTCTTCCGGTTTTGCGAGCAGTAGCTCCTTTTTGCAGTTAATTTTCGGCATATTGACTCCTTTCCCAAACATAGCATAGGTATTCATCAGATTGTCACATTGATTACCATTGTTCTTATATACTATCGGTTATAAACCAGACACAGCAGAAAAACAACGACACAACTGAATAAGTGGATGAGTTGCAATTGCTTTGTGGATATCTCAAACCAGTGCTGAATCCGAAATTCCAGCGTCAAGGCACACTTTCGTCGGATAAGAATGGCCCATAGCCAGTTCGTTTAAAGGGCAGACTGCGTCCTTCAGTGATGTGATATTCCTGGCCGCAGAAGCTCAGAGAAACATCAAACACCCGCGTACATCTTCTAAAACCTGAGGTCACACATACGCGTGCAGTATACCACGGATTGTTCGAGTGGCGAGGAGTGAAAGCCTATGAGAACACCAGACTGGAATCTTTCAAAGACTGATGTGTGAGAATGCCGTAGCTGTGGTCGGGTCGGCTCCCAAGAATCTCAACGAAGTATTCAAAGAGTGGCTTTCAGGATGTCTTAGTTCTTAATCGGCAAAATCCAAGTTTCACCATGGCTTATTGGCTCATTGAAAAGTTAGAAAGCCCTCATTCTTCTACTTTTGATCTGACGACAAGGATACCTTACGCTCTTTGACTCTAACAAGATGAAGGACTAACTCGCTGTGGTGCCTCAGGCAGTCAGGTGCCCAGTAATCTGCGAATTTAATGCAGCCTGACGGCCCGTCCCGCTGAGCCTCAGTCTAACTGCAAAGACCAGTTAGGCCCGCTGCCCCAACTCCCAAGAATATTCTGCTGTCGATGATTCAATTTCTCCGATCCTCGAACAAACCCCGCATCGCGAAACATTTCATCGTCGACACAGGCACACATGACATCTGTAGCCTACAAAATGGCTCCTTCAAATTTATCTCATCGCCAGACACATAATCTACTTCTTATTTCGAAACTTCTCAGCCTCAGAGACACTGCTTCCCCCCTCACATTGTTGTTGGACTCTTTAGAACAACCAGCCACGCCATTGATTCAAGAGTATATACGACGCGCGAGAGTGAGTAATTTGGCCCATGAGCAAGAAGCTACATTTTGATCATTCACGTTGGCTATGAAGCTTGCTATTGATAGCATTATCTAGCTATCTTTTGAGCTGATTCATTGTGCTAACGGCCCCTGGGGAAGCTTTCAAAAGTTCACGTAACGCTCATAGCTTTCGAGACATTGAGGACCTTCGAAGGTGTTGATGCGTTTATCTCAGCTCGAAAGAAGCATCCTTCGGAAATTGTCAGGGAAGTAGGCGCTGCTTACAAGCCAGCTTCTAACGTTCCCTCGCGCCGTGAGTGAAATATACAGACCGACTCCTTCGCAATTTTGCTTACTTCCTCGACCCCTGGTTATAGGTAGATTAATTCTCATTGACTCTATCAATCCACTCTTGCGCTCTAAGAAGACCGATTCGCAGTTCCATTTGCCAACTTTCCTCGGCTCGTTCATCGCACCTCCCGGCTCATCTCCCGCCAAAGTCGAGACCTCACTCATCGTGACCTTCCACCAGGACGTCCCGAACCCCTTATGTGCAACTCCCTACTCTCCATCGTCTTTGTCTGTGCTGAGCTATCTCGCAACTACCGTCATAAAGCTCCACTCTTTCTCACACATACTTGCCCAGAAAGCCGCCCGTGATCGCAGTCTGGCTGCGCCTGTCTTTGGACTCGAAGAAGAGCTGGATGGAGTCCTGCTCGGCCGACTGGACAAACCAACAGGAAAAGATTATGTTGAAGGCGTCGTGTTAGAAATGGAGCATCGGCGTAAGAGTGGACGTGGCGTTCTGGAGTGGTATGTACTACCACCAGCAGCGCGCTATCCGTCCCAATACGCGAAGGAAATTGTGATTCTACTGGACGATCACCCGCTGTATCGTCCCCCGGTGGAGTCAGACGTTGGAATGGGAAGCGATGAACCAGAGTCGACTTTCGAATTACGTCTCACCGAAAGGCAAAGAAGGGAGAGAGAAGGAGTCGTGTTGCCCTACTTTGATGCGCAGCAAGGCAACGGCCCTGGAGAAGGCGGACGCATACTCTATGATATGGGTGAAGAGGATGATTTCGACGAAGAAGAGGACGAAATATGACGTTTCATCTGGCTGGTCACAGCGCCTTCGCAAACCGTTTACATGACTTCATCTCACACTACATATGCAGACTCTCTTCTGATTGCCGTCAGCAGCGAGTTATTTGCTTCTCCGTGTCATGTGACAGCATGTGTGAGACTTTCACTTGCAGATTATGAGGTTTATCAGGATGACGAGGTCAAGTATGAGTGGCAGGATGTCCTGCATCCATGGGGAAAAATTAAGCATACATTGAAGGAAGGGGACGTTAAGCACCATAGCGTTCGGACGAGGAAGGGAATCAGAAGAATCGAAGCCAGATTAGGAAGAGCAGGAGGAAGCCAACACCCGCAAATGGTCCGTACTATGATATGTCAGAAGCGCGTTTCTGGGAATCTTCCTGTGGGTGCGGAGACAACCTACCTGCTTGATCAACAGCTCCCAGTTGATGCGAACTGCAGCTTTCTTATACCTCTTACTGTCCTCCCGCAGACGTCCCGATAGCTCGCCCATGCGTTCCAAACTATCGCCTCTATACAAAAGGTCCTCAATATTCTTGGTCATTACCTTGGTCACATCACGAAGCTCGTCATTTAAGCGGTCGAGGTTCTGCGATGCGCGGCTATCCTGGTAAATCTTCTTGGTGCGTTGAATGAAAGTATCGAACTCCACAAAAGCATATGGTCGCAGAGTTGGAGAATGATACTGTGACGGGGAGTATGTGGTGGTGAATTCCGTTGCTAGATCCTCGAGATAGGTGAAGGCAAGCTTCCGGGGGTACGAACGATCGCAAATACACAAAAAGCAGATGTCATCTTTGATGAGATAGCTAAATTCGGCATGAGTAGGTTTCTATGGGTTGTGCATGTAAAGACCGTGCGTACTGTAAATTATACTGGCCGGATTCAATACTGGCTTGCGGTGCAGAATTGCGACTCAACCGGCGAAATATCATTTTGGCCTGAGACTTAAGCTCGGAAAGCTCCGCTTCTGCCTGGGTAGAGATTTGCCTTGTTAGATTCTCTCTTGTGAAGTTTCAGTGAATGAGTCGTCAACCCACCTGTTCATCATCCACCGACGCTGCTAGCATCAGGCCTTCCTCTTAACGTCAGTGACTGCTCCATTTCAACGCCATGTTGTGCTGTATCTTACCATCCAGCCTGGCAATCTGAGTCGATTTAACCATTATGAGAATAACTGCAACCTTATCTACCGTCTAAAGCGTGCGCAGACTTCCAGAAGACAGCTTACACAGAGACTCCCTGCTTGGTGTTGTCCTCAACAATGGCCCGCAAGCGCAAGGCGGTCGAGAGCGGCAGTACGGGGAAACAACCGAAGAAGTGAGTGATGCCATCTTGTACACCCAGCAGACTACGAAAGCTGTGGTATATGGTTCGCTCGCGGCGGATGTCTGTTGCGCGTTTATTAAGGGCAGATACTAACAGTGATGATTCAGAACCCGGGCAGCTCGCTCTGCTGATGTAGCAGGTTCTAATGACGCTGGCGCGTCCGGCTCCGCAATGTCTACAAACACCAAACCGAAGCGGAATCCCAGAAGAACGGCAAAGGATCGGTGGGAGGAGGAAAAGTTGATGACCAGTACCACTTCGCAACTCATTGATATAGACCTTGTGGTATGTCGTGCTGGAGTGGACTATGCGCAGTCAGAGAACGTGACCGGGAAGCTGATTGATCTCGTTCTGAATCCAGAAACTGCTCGCGCGGCCCGAGGCATGGGACTGCCTTGAAGAAAGTGAGAAAGAGGAGATACTGAGTCTTCTTCCTGAAAATTTACACCCGAACCGCGAGTCCACTTCGGATGATCCGAAAGCGAAGATACCCCCTTTGCCTGAATCTTTCCTACGCTATTCAAACTTCTGGCGAGATAGTATTCGTCTGTTTCAGCTAGACCTCCAACATGGTCGTTACGATCCTGAATGGCAACGCCAAGCTCATGAGGCGGTACGCGAAAGGGAAAAGGGGAAGTTTGACCGATTTAAAGAGGATGAATTCGAAGAATTTTGGGGCCAAAAGCAGAAAATGGACAAGACTCTTGCCGCTGGACAGAGTTCCCAAGTGAAGTTGAGTACGCTCATTGAGCACGGAGTCGTGCGCGAGGGTGATGTCTGGAAGTATTCGCGAACCTTTGCTGGCAAAGGGCGAAATAAGGTCTTAGTTGAAAAAGAGGCAAAAGTGAGTGCAGCGCCCCTTACCCTCTTTTCTCATTCGCCAAATATTCGTTTTTGGGCTAACCAATACTCATGGCTAGATTCTGAAGATTAACGGATCGCGCTTGACTTTTGCAGTTCCTCCAGGCCAACGAGTCTTCCTGTCTGCCGTTCAAGCTCCAGGCGGGCAGCATTCTACGGCGAGTTTTCAAGCCAATGACGATAAGATTTCCAAGACTGAGGTCCCAACGAACGGAGCTGCCAAGGAAAACGAAGAAGCACAAGGGGCCACTGAGAGCACAAGGAAGTCCAGATCCTCCAGAAAGCGGAAATCTGAAGTCGAGCTCGGTAGTCGCAAAAAGCGTCTACAAGAATCTATATCTTCTGACGACGACTCACAGGATTGTGTGCCAGATGACGATGTTGTCCTTGTAGCCAATCCCCAAAGCTTGGCGGTGGAGATCACCAATTCTCGACCAGAGGCAGATTCATTCTTACCTATAGGGACACTCGACGCTGTCTCGACTAACAACACAGAAGCAGGAAGCGCTGCAGCAAGCGAAGTCCTTCAAGATAAAGTCGCTTCTGGTTTAGCGAATGACAAGAAATCGTCTTCAATCGATCTGGCCGGCGATTCGGATCAGATCTCAGAAATCATTTTAGAGAACATCGGAGGCCCAAACGCACTCAGTCTAAAAATCTTGGAAGTGGATGGGCGTATCAAGGACGTTCCTAATGGGAATGCTTGGAAGGAATTTCGATCTTACCGAAACAACCAGGACATGGGAAGTTTATGGGAGGTCCGACAGGCTTGGTACCTTAGAGGGAAGTAGAAAACTTCTCTTCAAAGTATCTGGAAGGGATTCGTGCTGGCTACGACTTAATGCGAGCATTGACGGCCATTTCCTCATAATCGTCTTCGGCCAGGCGTTCTCAACAAACTTACGTGCAGCCATTCAAGGCTACTTTTCACTGAATGAAATGGCAGTTGAAGTCTCGAAAATAGCGCTTTAGCAAGAGTTGAGAAAGCGCGCGATCCAAAAATCAAATTCTTTCATTGTGGTTTGCCCCCCAAGGCCATATTATCTTCCTTGGACGGACCTGGGCCACCGTCAGCAGCGTAATCAACAGCGAAGCTTGCTTGGATGAAATCCTCCATTTCTTCGCTAACGGTTTTGAGCTTTTCTTTGACGCTCGCGACACCTTCTTGTCCCACTATGTGACGTGAAGGTGGGTTCTCATGACCACCGATGGCTGTGATAGCGTACACAGTCTCTTCAACCAAGACTTCCATATGTGCGGAACTTAGTGGTGGATACATGGAGAAAACTTTGGGGGCGGAAAAGGGCCCTTCTGCAGCAGAGCTGGCTTGATTTGAATTTTGGTAACCATTCTCCGTGTCCTGGGTCTGTTGGTTGGGCAGACGAGGAATCAGTCTGTTCAATATACCACGGAACAAAGGGGCATGATTGATAGCAGGAGAGTACGCTGGAACTATCGGAGGCACACTGGTGATCAAGTTTGTCAGGATACCAATTTCGATGCTGCATTGGAAGATTGTGAGCTTCACGTTAAACGGAGCGATTTCGTACGCGAGGCTCTAAATGATGTAACTTCTTAGCTAGAAAGCGAAAATTGAGCATTCTTCCGGGAGCTTACGTCGCAAAATCCCTCCAGGGCCCAGCCAGCGGCGGAGTACATCCCAAGGCCGGGTGTACCAATGTGGGCAGCTACTCCAGATTAGAGGCGCATCGAAGCTATAGTGGTCCAGGAACGTCATACTAATGCCAGAAAGAATCATGATATGGCCGGATTTCTGCCTCCTCATGTGAGGCAGCGTTGCTTTGATAATGTTCAGAGGGCCGAAGTAATTGGTTTCAAACTGGTCCCTGACCAAGTTCAAAGTTTGCTGAGAAGCTGCAAGCTCCTCTACCGTCCCGATCAGGGCTTCTGGCGTGTCAGCACATGAAACCAAAAAGGGAAAAACAGGAAATTAGATTCCTTACTTTGGCTAGTACAGCAGAGTAGAATGTCTACCTTGCCGAATGATGCGACTGCCTCGGCGACCATGGCTTGACATTGCCCTATCATTCTACATGTCGTCTGTCAGCTCCGATCATTAAATTCATGAGAGGGGGGGAAAAAAAGGTCAGAAGCAAGGACGTCCGCACCTGATATCCAAAGGAACTGTCTTGAAGCGCTGCGCCCATCCTTCATCGTGGTGACTCTCAACTTCAGCCAGGAAGGCCCCAAACTCCTCGCGACGGCATTCGTCCCGGTCCAAGTATGTATGTGCCAGTCCAACTAACGCATAGTCACCGTGCATAAGAATCTGGCGGGTAACCGATATCCCAATGGGTGAGTCTCCTGCAGTGAGAACCCATACTCGCGGTTCGCTATGGGCAGGAAACTGTGGGCGGGAGTAATCGGGGGAGGGTTGATTGTCCGTCATTAGGTCGAGGCCGATAGTTCACGCGCCAGACATGCCCATCGCGGACGGAGGGTCCCCTAGAAGCCGCGATTAAATAAGAGTGCTGCAAGTGTAGATTGGCGTGAAATCTACCTCAGTAGAAGCGATAGATTTAGAAGTTCGGAGCCGACATCATCGATCATCGACTCCGCCAAGCACGAACGCTACTACTGGCCTAAGGCCCGCCAAAGTGGACCGAGCTCGGTTCTCGACCATCGGCTGTCCGTGTACGGCTCTACCTTTCCTTTCCCCTCCCTCCTTTTTGTCTGTTACTCTCTTTCCTCATCGTCGATCTCTAGTCAGCAGAGCACGATGCCAGAACAGAGACAGCGCAGGGAAGAGCAGGAGTCTGGCGGCGTGCGTATTCAGTTGTACCAGTGTCCGGAGGATTTAAATAAGCTAACTTGCACTCGTGTCCTTTTAGTCCGGCCTGAAGGGTGCTCTTCAGGGTCTCGCTATTTTTATGCTGGTGCAGTTTCTCATCAGTCAATTTTTCGGAAACAAGTCAGAGAATGCTGGATCCGGAGCGAAGCCTGGCGAATTGACTTCCTTCGAAGCTCGTCCGCCTCGCAGCGAGATCACCAACTACAGTCCTATCCCCGATACCGTTGCTCCAGTTTGGCCCCCAAACAGCGCCATCGATATCAGCATCTACGTCTCGCCGTCCATTGTCCTTCCTGCTCTCAGCTCGCTCCCATCGGATTCTCTTGTATTAAGTGAAAAGAACTTCACGATCGGGAATTACAGTGACACCAGGGAAATCGAGACTACCATTCAGATTCCCAAGGAAGTCCAGCAAAATGGGACGCTTTGGGCGCATTTCTATGTTGCGCTCACTGGACACCAACTCGATCCAACGGCTAAGGACTATAGCACAGATAGTGCTGTGCACTTCTTCCGCCCGCTGAACCAGTATCTTCCCAAAAAAAGGGTCAAGAAGCTCAAGAACCTGCTTGCCAGCTCGGACAATGTCGAGGAGGAGGAAGAAGACAACAGCATCCCGGATGTCTCTATTGCCTCCTACTACCACCCCAACTTCACGGTATCGCTGATTCCTGATTCCGGAGTTCAGAAATACCGCCAAGTACACCCTGCTATGCGTCATCACATGCAACTCGAGGCGACGGGCGCAAGAGACGCCTCTGGTCAGAATGGGTGGTACTACCCTATTGTGTTCTTGAATACTTTCTGGCAACTCCGAAGCCATATGACCGAGCTCAACTCTACCGTGAAGACGATGCCTTTGCGGATCACTCTGAACAATCTGTCCAACTGGAAGTTTAGCATGATGGCAAGTGTTGACGAGAATGCAAAGGCAAACGCCCGGCAAGCCGCATTTGGAGGCTCCGTGCCTGGGGGCGGCGATGGCTCCGAGTTTGAGATGGTCAAGGAAGTCCTCCTTGACACGAACATTTGGTTGCTTGGTACAACTGGTGTGGTTACGATTCTGCACATGATCTTTGAAACTTTGGCATTCAAGAACGACATTGTAGGTCCCCTTCACTGGACCACAGTATGCAATCAATCTAATGGCTCTACTCTAGTCTCACTGGCGCAAGAAGAAGGATGTTGTTGGAACTTCAGTCCGCACTATTTTGGCTAACGTGTTCATGCAAACGATTATCTTCCTCTACTTGGTGGATAATAGTGAAAACACTTCCTGGATGATTCTTGCCAGTCAAGGTTTCGGTATCTTACTGGAGGCGTGGAAGATCACTAAGACAGTGGATGTGCGTCTGCGTTCACCGCCAGCTGGGTCTTTCTACTCTTTCCTTCCATACGTTGTGGTATTCGAGGATAAGCACAAGCTTTCGGAAACTGAGAAGAAGACCAAGGAGTATGATGAAATTGCATTCCGCTGGCTCTATATCATCGCTGTGCCTCTCCTCGGTGCATATGCGGCTTACAGCTTGATCTACAACACACACAAGTCGTGGTACTCCTACATCATCGAAACGCTTGTCGGCAGCGTTTACGCATATGGCTTTTTGATGATGGTCCCCAGTCTCTATATCAACTACCGCCTGAAGGCTGGTGCTCCTTGATCCAATACCTCTGTAATAAAGCTAATATTGTCAATAGTCTGTTGCTCATATGCCTGGCAAGGCCTTGACATACAAATTTCTCAACACCTTCATCGATGATCTGTTCGCATTTACTGTCAAGATGCCATGGCTCCACCGGCTTGCAACTCTTCGAGATGACGTGATTTTCTTCATTTGGCTCTACCAGAGCTATAAGTACAAGGTCGATTACAAGCGGGTCAATGAATTTGGACAAGGAGGCGACAGTGATGAGGAGGCAGAGGAGCCGGCAGCAGCTGAATCTGAGAAGAAGTTGGAAGCGGTGCCCGAAGCCTCTGGAAGGGACAATGGTGAGAAGTCGACCCGGAAGAGGAAGTAAGAATGACTTGCTTCGCAATGTCTTTCTTTTGTGTGATGCAGGAGGGAGCTATATACCTGGGTAACTCCTGGATAACAGCTTAGATATAATTTGCCATCAGCAAAACTCAACATTCATGAGTTTCAACCTCCATCAACCGTATTTTTTAATCTTTCAGACCCAATAACCATAAAATCCGTGTAACTGAAGCGCAGACCACCTATGAAGTCAAGTAAATAAGACATAATTCTCGTTTCTTGACTTCAAGGACAACCGTTGAAACATTACTTAAAATTGGGAGCAGTAGACTGTCATTTGGTTGATCGCCACGTTCGGTTTAAGCTCGCAGTTTCCCGCGACCGATGAGATGGGCATGCACAGTTGAGGATACAAGTCACAGACTGTTGCGTTAACCTGCAAGTGATTCAATCTTGATTCCCAAATCCACTGCCCTTCTTGGCAAGAAGACGATTTGTGTCTGCACAAGGGACATTCGCATGATATCGCATTGGCGCGAAGGGACATCGACGGAACGCGAAGAAACCCAACAAAACGTGAATCAGCGCGATCCTGCCAACAAGCGCCGAGCGAGAAAGGGAACGCGGTAGTATTTGAATTAAATCAAGTCTTCATGTGGAAATTCTACAATTGATGTCGTCCGATCCACAAAGTAGTAGGTTACAGCCGGTCCCTCAAATTCATGACCAGCCTTTGCTAACAACTCGTCAGGCCCATCGGGCATAGAGCCCAGGCCGAGTAGCCTGCCTGATGCACTTGAGCATCTAGACGCAGGTCTGTTTGCCTATTTCTACAGCACTTCAGTGGATTGTTGCAGGTTTTCTTGTTAATACTCGATTGCAGTTGCTTATGTACCCTCAAAGAAGCGATACACTGATGCTGGTCAACTGGCCAAAACAATCGCTTCAGACGCTTATGAAAGAGGCATCAGCCCATCTGCACTTGAGCGATTGATCAAAATTTTGACACGAAATAATTACCTTGATCAAGGAACAATTACTACCTTGATAAAGAATCTGTATCCGATAGACAGGATCTCGTCCAAGGTGGTCACGCAGGTCGTCTGTTGCCTCGGTCCCAGCAAGAACAAGCCGAGTCCTGCTACACAGGCTTCCCTGCTGCGATGGCTCATCCTCGTCTACGAATTTTGCGAGGACAGGTCGCATCTCACTAAGCTTTATGCAGTGCTGTTCAATCACCTTGATATGATCAGTCTCCGCAAGCCGTTATGCCATTTGCTTTCAATGATCACGAGGCGGAAGCACGTCAAGCCCTTTAGGATACAGGCTCTCATGGAACTGGTCAATGCTGCCGGCGCGGAAGAAAGAGAACTCATCAGTCTGCTTAACGTCTTCAAGAATTATTATCCAGATATCATCGTAAGTGACCTCGGGGCTTTGAGACGGAGAGGCTTGGTCTTCAAACATCCCGACCCCGAATGGACTAGTCACGCAAGGCTTCTTCAAGACAGAAATCTGGAGAAAGTACAAGCGGCCCAGCCATCAAGCTTTCAAGTAGTTCATCGCGGAGCAGTGAAGAGAGGAAAATTGGAAGTGATCGTTCCTGTTGTCCAGACATCGAGAGTGTCATCCAACCGTACCTCTTTAGAAGAGCTGCGGAGCGTCGACCACTTTGTTGAAAAGCTCGACCGCATTGAGCTTCCAAATCAAATGATATCCGCCATAGCAGACAACATAGCTCAGAAATATCTATTTCTGGTTCAATCCGAGTCTGCGAGGCTCCGGTTAGATGATTGGCTGAAGAGCTTTTTTGACGAACGGTTGGAGCACGCTCGAGACGAAGAACTAGGCACGTCAGAATCTCTAGGTTACATCTTGAGTCTCGTCGTGGATTATGTGCGCTATACAAAGGTATGCCCCTTGGCCCAATGGATGTACATCTGTTGACTCGCAGTTTGTTACAGGACATTCCTGCGTCAGTCCTTTCTTTTCTAAGACAGTATATTTCATCTTGGAACGGCCGTGACAACAAAGAAGAGGTTATCAGTCTTCTTGAGTACCTCCCCATTCAGGAATTTGACACTTTACGAGCCAATCTTCTGACCCCCTTAGAGGCTGCCCTACTGGGCAGCGGACCATTCTCCAAGATAGTCATTCTTGACTTCTACTCTTCACTTATTCGTCAATGGGGTGTGAAGCTGAGGACGTTACCTTCAGTCTCTGCAGAGTCAAAACCATTGGCTCGCCTAATCACGCATGCGGAACTGCTGGCATTGTCAATCCTAGAGAGTCTTTCGGTATTGCAACCGTCCAATAACGACGATATGGAACCCCTCAAACCAGCCGCCTTATCTGTCCTCGAGTTCTACTGCGTTCTAGCCGACCTATTTTCTTATGCGTCCGTTAATGGCAAGATCCGCCTTACTATTCCTCTAGCCCCGACAGTCTACACCCTCGTTTTCACACCGATTCTCTCAAGCATCTCCATCATTAGCTCCGTGCTTGCCAGCTACAAGATGTCCTTCGAAACATCTCTGACTTCCGAAATCCTTCAAGTAGCAAACTCTACAGATTCGCTGTATCCAACTGAATTGGTGGGCCAATTCAACGGCTACGTCATGGACGTCTGCAATCTGATTTGGCGAAATCGAGGGCTCAATGGCGAGGATCCAAACGCACTTGGATGTCTCCTGCCAGCTGCTACCACGGGTGCGCTCACACAATACACCCGGGACTTGAACGAGGCATCCCGAGAAAGGAAGCGCGAGGCTTCGTTTTTCTTCAACCTATCTTCCATTTTCTCTCTCAGTTACCATGTAGCCCTGTGCAACATGTCAGCCGGTTGCTTCGCTGAAATAGAGGAAGAAAACAACATCGCCGAGAGCCAGCCCAGGTTGAGAAAACCCGTGACCCAGAAGGCACTGAGTGCACTTGAGAAAGACGGCGGTGTCAAGTTGACTTGGCAGGAGTACAGGGTGCGTATGCTTGACTGGTTAGACGCCACAGGAAGCCGCGGAATCGGGAACTTGATGCGCAGTACGATGAAAGCTTTGCGTAAGGAATGATGTTGATATCGGCCAATTTTGAAAACTCTTGGAAGCCTGAGTTGAACTTTAGATATTCTATGTTGGATTTTGCTTTGATAATATCCTAAAGCGGTCATTTCCCATCACGGCGGTGCAGATTGACTATTCAGTGTTTGATCTATATATGATACAGTAATCTCCTATTAGGACGGCATCGTCGGTTCTATATCGGTTCTATATCCATAGCTGCGTATTTGTGGGACTCGTTCGCCTGACCAGTCCCGTGTTGATGGTCATCAGAATTGCGTAGACGTGTTCAGATAAATATCCTGAACGCTGGAATCCTCTCGAAGAGTACTCAGAATGTCCTCAATTTCCTTAACTTGCTCTTCATCCTTCACCTCCACCATAGTGTCCTTGGTCGGATCCCAGATTATGTCAAGTTCCTCGATAGCGAGTCCCATCACTTTTGCGAGCGTTTCGCCAACGCTCTTCGTTTCTGTTGGTTCTGTGAAGACCACAAGTCGGCCTTCGTCATCCGTTGCCACATCAATCGCTCCCGCCTCGATGACCTGGTCTAAATAATCGTCCGTATTCACGCCGTCCTTCTTCTCAAACGTGATTCTGCCCTTCTTCTCGAAAAGATATGTCGTCGGAGTAACAGTACCGCCGGCATCCTTGATAGCATATCGGAGGTCTTGTAATACGCGAGCTTTTTGATCGGTCTGGCACTCGATAACCGCCGCAACAGAATGGGGTAAGATGGCTTCAATCGTTACCGACTCCAGGGCCTCACCGGTTACACTTATTCCCTGACCTCTGGCAATAGCTGCTTCAATCACAGTCTTCGGAATACCGGCACGTTTTGCATTGGAGAGGGCAAGAGTTAGTCGGGGGTTGAACTTTGGATCAGCTCCCCACACTGCAAAACGTTAGCATGCGTTGACCGTCGGCAAGCTCGGTGTCGAACACGCACTCTGCGTAGCACTGCTAATTTCCTTTGCAATTGCTTGGCGCTCTTTGCTTTTTGCCTTGTCATTCTTCGCCTTGTCATGCTTGATCTGTGACCATCGATTGTGACCGGCGAACAACGGGGCGCCGCTGGAGAAACTCCGACAGATCTCGCATATCGATTGCCCAGTCCGGCGATGTTGTTGTAATAGAAATCTTTGACTTACTATAGATGCCATTGAGAAACGGACTGTATTTTTTCTGCAGATGCAGAATCATATAAAATTGCCATTCAAGAACCGGCGTAAGTATATATGCGGAGTCGGACCGACATTCTTCCGCTGTCTGATAGGGCCAACTGCCCGATTAAGGGGACCTCGACGCGATCAACTGGGAACATAGCTAGGGCTGATTTAGTCATATACTAATTCTCAACTTTTGTCTTCTTTGGTTGTTATTTGATATATGGTTAATGGCTGATGCCCAGACTGAGCCAGTCGGATTCAATGTCTTCTTCTGAAAACGCAACAACAACTATTCCTTCCGACAATGCGGCCCCTCGTGCGGAGCTGGATATCACCAAGCTCCATGCGCTCCCCTCCGAACAGCAGGACCTCTACCTTCTCACCTTCACTTCGGACTTGGTACAATATATCTCGGACCTAGATTCGGCGAGCGTATCGTCCCAACAGAAGTTCTTAAAAAAGGAACTATTTAAGATCTTGACCCTCTCGTCGCCAACGATCACTCGTGTCATCCGCAATAACCTAGGTCGATCTTTTGGCGCTATACTTGGCAAAGGGGATCGGGGGATACTCTTTGAAACAGTAACCGATCTACTTGGTATACTGAATGCAGGCAAAAATGAGGCAGAGCTCAAGACGAAGTTCGCCGCGGCTCACTGTTTGGGGGAGGTCTTCGCGGTCGCTGGAGAGAGTGTATTTGCGCAATCGGGAATCGTGGTATCGGGCTTGCTCAAACTGCTGAAGCCTTCGAGCAACCATACAGGACTTCGGGGATCGACTTTTGCGATCTTGCGCAAGGTTGTCGTGGGTGCAGGAGTTCCCGTTGACGAAGCAACAGCGCGAGATATTTGGAAGCAGGCTCGCAATGCCGCAACTAGTGACAAGTCCACGTTTGTCCAGGTCCACGCATGCCGCTGTCTTGAGCAGTTAGTGAGGACAACACCTTTCTTCGATAATGCTAATGACTTTGATCATCTGAGGACTGTGATCTGGAAAGTCATCGACAGCAATGTTGCGCCTGTTAGACACGCTGCTGCGGCTTGTCTGGCGCAAGCCTTGGTGAAATTGCACGCCGCAGATGCACGAGTTACAACCATTCCCAAGCCCAAGAAGATGAAGAGACAGTCCAAAAAACCCGCGCCTAGACCCGGAGAGGACGAAGACGAGGCTGAGGTTTCCGAGTCCTCGGTCTCAAGAAAGGCAGAGCCCGGTTTATACTTCCTCCTGCCGGATCTTCTTCGCCAACTTTCCACTCAGTATATGAAAAGCACAACGTCCAATCGCGCACGAGCCGGTATTGCTGTATGTTACAAATATGTTCTGCGCAGCCTAGGCGACAAGTTTGTCGAAGAGCGCTACGGGCAGATTGCGAATCATCTCCTGTTTGAACTCCTGAACCATCCAACCGTTACATATAATCGGTTCCGGCTCCTGATGACACGGAGATTTGTTAAGGGTATTCTGGAGGAGACAGTTGGACGGGAAACTCTGCGCGAGAATAGCCAGCTCAACGCTGCGAAGTGGTTAATCAACGAAATTCTTAAGGACTATCCTCAGGTCCTTCAGGAACGCCGCGAACCCAGCAAATACACACTTGCTAGCGCTCTCAGTGCATTGTCTTCTTTGATATTGTCCCTGGGTTCTGCGTTCGGCTCTCTGGCGGAAGCTTGTCGCGAGGCATTGCTCCAAGTCCTGCCTCATCCCAGCTACACCGTTCAAATCCACGCCGCACACTGCTTGAGGAACTTTGTTCTTGCTTGTCCACCTCAGCTCATATCTTGTGTGACTATCTGCTTGAACAGTCTGAGCAGAGAAATTGGGCAGCTTTCTACGCCCCGGCAGGCACCGCGGCGCTGTGTTGGATACGCCAACGGACTGTCGGCTATGCTGAGTACTTCCCGGCTGCAGCCACTCTACGGCTCTGTTGATGTCTTCTCCCGTGTTTTCACTCAGGCGACCGATCTACTGAAGACGAGCGGCAAATCAGAGCTTCGGGCAGCGAGTACACAGGTTCAGGTGGCTTGGATTTTGATCGGAGGTCTGATGCCCCTTGGACCAAGTTTCGTGAAAATTCATCTGTCCCAGTTGATGCTACTTTGGAAAAATGCGCTACCCAAGCATCTTGGCAAGGAAAACTTTGCTCAGCGTGGGTATCTGGAGATGAGTTTCCTTGCACATGTACGGGAATGTGCTTTGGGCTCCTTGTTGGTATTCATGGAGTTCAACAGCAAATTGATCACAGCGGATGGTGCGAGAAGAATTGCTTCTATGCTCCAGAATACGATAGAATTTCTCGATGATCTTCCGCGACAGAAGTCTGTCGCAGATCTTTCGCAGCGCCTCCAACCTTCATTGCAATTGCATGACCTGGCCACAATGGTCCGGCGTCGAGTTCTGCAGTGCTTCTCTAAGCTAATTGATGTCCACCCTCTCAGCCACGCGGATGTCATCTCCCAGACTACTCTATTGAGTCTTTCCATCTCTTCCTTCGCCGACCCGGAATACACCCAACCTGCTCCGCTAGAGAGTTCGATAGCAGCCGCAACCGCCCAGTTTGAGACTCTTTGGGATCTCTGCGACAATTTTGGCTTTGGTGTCACAGGACTAGCCAGACAATATATCCGAGCAACCCTTTCAGGCAAACAGGAGGACGACAATGGTCCTGCTTGGTCAGCTGTCGATTCAGCAGACCAAGATATCGACGACGCCGTGAGTGATTCGTCCACCAGTAGACAGGCGCATTCGGACTAACAATAGCAGTTGACTTTCCCTATCTGTCAAGCTAGCGAGCATGATTCTCTTCTTTTATACTCTTCGAGAAGTGAAAGAGACAGTGTTTTGGCGGACCCGCATGCTACCGGGGTCATCAATGCTGCGATTGAACTGTTCGCTGTTGCTATTCGCTTATACGCCCCTAAGGTACAAGAAAGTACTATGGAACAGATCGCAACGTTCCTCTCATCTCAGAGCCTTCAGCGCAATCCTGGCCGCAAGGCTGCGATGATCGTTAATATTGCGGTGGCATTACTTCATGCGCTGAAGGTCACTGCCAAAGACAGTGGCTCAGCATCCGGCAGGCTCAATCCTGTTACTGAGAAAGTACTGCAGGAACTTCTGCAGGTGAGAGATGCTGAGGGCCTCCGTCCACCTATTCTCTAGCTGACAAACACAGAAATTCGTCATTGACGCAGATCCAATTGTCCGAACAATTGGTGCTGAAGCACTTGGCCGACTCTGTGACAGTGCTGGAAACACACTTATGACTGCACAGGTCACTTGGTTGGTCGATACAATTGTCGATAACAGGGAGCCTAATGCACGCGCAGGTTGTGCTGCAGCCTTGGGATGCATCCACGCACAGGTAGGTGGTATGGCAGCTGGTCTGCACCTGAAGACGATTGTTGGCGTCTTAATGTCACTTTGCAATGATCCCCACCCTGTCGTCCATTTCTGGGCGCTTGGGGGTCTGGAAAGAGTTGCCAATTCCGCAGGCTTGACCTTTTCACCGTTTGTTTCCAGCGCGCTCGGGATGCTTGCTCAGCTATACAACGCCGATACACACAATGAAGAAGCCGCAAGCTTGGCAACATCCAACATCGAAATGACCTTCCTCACCCCGGTCGTAATAAGCCGTTGCGTCGATTCACTGATCAATGTCCTTGGCCCTGATCTTCAAGACATTACAAAGACACGAAACCTGATTCTGACGCTTCTGCGGCAATTCCAACTGGAGGACAATCCGGCTCTGGTGACCGAGAGCTCCAAGTGCTTAGATCACCTGTCACTGTACGCACCGGGATTTGTGGACTTTTCAGGGTTTGTGAAGCGTCTCCAAAATGAGTTATGCGCAGGCAACCCTCTGATGAGGGATGTGGCCATTCGTGCACTGAGTAATCTCATGAAGCGAGATGCTCCTTCAGTCCTTGCAGCAGCGACGCCGAGTCTCGAAGAGCAGATCTGGCTTGCATATGATAATACGCCTGATAACCTGATCCTGAAAAATATGATTCTGGACTGGCTGCAGCAAACCGCCCTCTCAGAGACCGAGCAATGGATTCAGCGTTGCCAGAATACGTTGACCAAGACCCGGCTGAAAGTGGAGGATATCCCGCCGACGTCTGCTGTTAAAACGGCTGTCAACGATATGCCAGATGACGAGGTTGCAGGTTTCGCATCTGCAATTGCTGGGGCAGGGCAGTCGGAGATTGCAAACGAAACTGTTGCCGGTCAAGAGTTGCTGAAATGGCAGACACGGAATTTCGTGATGAGTTGTCTGAGTCAGCTGATGGCAGCAGTCCAGGAGGCAATTTTGCCTGATCAGACAATCCCTGCTGAACTTGCCCTCCAGCACAAGGTTGGAGATATTGTCCGGATGGCATTCTCAGCGTCCACTGCAAATGTCATAGAGCTGAGAGTCTGGGGGCTAAAGATTATCGACCAGGTTCTCAAGGTAACTCGCTCTCATTCTCATTTCAACAGGGTGATGACATGGCTGACCCATTACAGATGTTTGGCAAAACTCCTGATCCAGACTTTGCAGAGGCGTCTCTCCTCGAGCAATACCAAGCCCAGATCGGATCGGCGCTCACGCCGGCTTTTGCTGCTGATTCATCTCCAGAATTAGCATCGGAGGCTATTAATGTTTCTGCGACTTTTATCGCGACCGGTATTGTGACGAATGTAGAACGGATGGGCAGGATCTTGAAGGTCCTGGTTCTCGGGCTGGAAAACTTCTCGAGTAAGTGCGCAGCTGAAGAGTTTCTGACAGATGCTAAACTTCTCCAGAAAACCCGGACACCACGGAGTTCGGAGATCTTAAAGGTCTCAATTCCAACGCTAAAGTCATGGTCAAGATGGCTCTGTTTGCCGCTTGGGCACGGCTACAGATCGCAAGCATCGACCAGGATTACCTGAACGAGGTCGTTCAACCTTATCTCGCGACGCTCACCCCGCTGTGGCTCTCTTCTCTCCAAGAATATGCTCGACTAAGATTCGAACCGGACATCTCGGGTAGCTTGGGTACTGGCCCACAAAGTACCGACCTGGACGAGGTGTACGCGGCGTTGAACCGGGAAACTCTTATGAAGGTAAGCCCTGTCCAAAGCAGACCTGCTTATGACAAACCTAACCCTAAAAAACCATAGTTCTACCAAGATACCTGGTTGAGCCTGGTCGACGCGATCGCTGGCCTAGTCGAGAAGGATATCGATTTCGTCTTCGACGCCCTGGACGGAAAGACAACAGAGCCCAAGGATCCAGGGGAAGAAAAAGCAAACATGCCTAATGGCAAAGCGGCAGACAAGAAACATGATATCAACTACCGCGACGAACCTGTCGCGTTCTTCTTCGTACTTTTTGGCTTAGCATATGAAGCTCTGGTTGACCAGTCGACGACGCCATCTCAGCGCTTGGATATCCTGCAAGCCCTCAAGAGAATTCTGAGACCAATCATATCTGGAAATGCTATCTATCAGGATGCCATCTTCTCCGAGACGATGGACACTTTTGACCGCCTCGCCCTCACCGAGGGAACCCCCATCCAGAACGTGATTGTCGAAATAGCGCGAAACCTTTCACTAGACCACCCGTCAGCCAAGGCTGGAGATGCGCGCAGCGACCATCTTTCCGATGATATCGAGCAGCTTTTCGAGCTCACGCGAAGTATCATCCTTGTTCTGGCCGGGCTGCTACCGAACCTGCGTGAGACCACTTCCCTGGCCCGATTTAACGTGACGTCGGATGACTCCCTGTCGCTTATTCGGTTAGCCCTTTCATCCCTGGTCAAAGTTGCCTCCATCTTTCCCTCCATCATTCGTAACGACCTTAATGCATGCATTTTGCACATCTTTACCACCATTTTGGCGACCGGACTGTGCCAAGCGGAAGTAGTGCCTCAGGCTCTTCCGACGTTCAAACACTTTATCCATGGCATCAGCCACCCCAAGGCCTCCGCGTCAGATGAACCCCAGGATCTCACCATCGTCTCTCGCCAGCTGCGCGGATGTCTCACACGCTTCCTTACGACTTTGACGATCGCTCAGCGACGGGAGTCCGAGTCATCCCTACCATGCGCCAAAAACACACTCCTTGCTATCACTATCTTGCTAACAACCGGGGGCCACATTCTGCCTCCTCAAGATCCCGCCATCCCTCGTGTCTTGAACGAGCTCCTAGACTGTCTTCAGGACGTCGGTCTTGCCAATGTTGCTGCAGGCTGTATCCGCTCAATCCTCCTTACTCCTACACCAAGATCACCAACCGATGATCTCATTGCCAGGTATCTCCTTCCTCGTCTCATAGCCTTCTTAGTCGGTTGTCCCCTTGAGACAGGAGAGATTCCAAGCGATCCCGAGAACTCAAGAACAGTCATTGCACGCACGCTAGTTTCCTACGTCACCAGCACTACCTTTGCCGCAAGTGAACTGCCCACAGCACTCTCCCTGGTTATGTCCGCACTTCTCGCGCGCGCAAAACGTGAGAGTTATCCGGTATACAGAGAAACCGCCGCTCATCTACTGGAGCTTGCTCGAGCGGATCAGGCCACGTTCCGAGCCCTTGTAGCCTCGATGAAGGCAGACCAAAAAAGTCTTCTCGAAGAAATCCTTCGGAGTTCGGATCCTGGAGCGGGCGCTAGTAGAGGTGAAACAAGCGGTGCGCAGTCAGGGGCGTCGCAAAGTATGCCGAGTATTGCGCTCAGATTCGATTTCTAATGACCTGGCTGGCTCTTTATCGATTTCTCCACGATTTCGACTGCTTGGCCGTAGCTCCTCGACTCTCCTGTATCTCTGCTGTCCCACCAACTTACGTCTTCCCTGGTGCACATGAGTTCATGACATGAAATGTGACAATCACTTTGAAATGACGGTGAGGGCTCGGCTCAAATCATCCACGAGTCTTGTTTATATATAGAATGATAGATAAGTACAGTTACAATGATCAATACATGAAATGAATAATGACTCGGTATCCGTCTATCCGCGCAAGCCTCTATTATATCCCCAGGGTATCGAAGTGGGTGCTGTAGGAAACGAGCCCGAGCAAGAGCCAATGACCAGGTGTCAAGCACAGAGAAAAAGAAAAGTACAGCGAAGGTGAAGTCTAGTATGAAGGGATAAATGAAAGAACCACAACATCAGTAGAACAATAAGCCAGCGACGGACCGGAGCGTGGTAGAGCAACGCTTGTACTGCCATCAACCTAGAGACTCGCTGACAATGATCTCTGGGACAGCCGGTAGCGTAGACGGGGCGGCGGCATCTCGAGCAACTGTCTTCTCGGCGGTCTCCTTGGCGGGAGCCTCTTTCTTCTTCTCAGCGGCTTCCTGCGCTTTGCGCACGGAGTAGTACTTGAGGAAGATAATGATCATGACTAAATGTAGGTTAGCCTCGGGTCTGACGACGATGAGTTCTTTCTGAGGAGCAAAAGAGGACGACCTACAGGCACTTGTAGCAACAGCCATGGCAGCCCTCCTGGTCAGAATCCACCGGAGACCTTCAATTTCGCTTTTGCCGTCGCTGTTCAACGAGACAGTAATTTTGTAATTGAGTTCCTGAACCGAAGTATCAATGCTTCGTTGCTGTTCTCGAGTCGTCATCTTGTGGTCGTTGAACATTCCCTTGATATCGTCTTTCAAACCCGCAAGCTCCTGATTCAGGCGCTGGGAGAGAATATCCGCCTCGTGTTCTAATTGTGTTCTGGACGCACGCTGCCTCTGCATTTCGGAATTTCGAGCTGTCTGGAGGGAAGATTGGAGCTCCGAACAAGCCGCTTTGAACAGATAGGTCTCGTTCTCGACATCGGATTTAGAAGTCAGGCTTTGCTCGGCAATGTCCAGGTTGTTTTGCAAAATATTTCTTATAGCCTTCATGATAGTGACGGATTGCGCTTCCGTAAAGCCACCTTTTGATAAGTCGCGGACGAGAGAGTAGGTATCGAAGTGATGGACATACGGGGCAGGGACCAAGTGCGGCAGTTTACCATCGGAAGGAGATTTTTCTGTAGGAGATAAGGGGGACGAAGGAGATGGCATATGGAGAACACCTTCGAGTGGGTTATCGTTGAGGGAATTAGGTATGTGCCGATCTTGGCTTGGACGTTCGGTGGGAACGGGGGAGGCTGCATGGATATCGGGGGCGTCAAGGTCGGGCTCGGACTCCTCCTGTGTGTGAGAGTCATTTGGAGACTGGCTCTCACGAGCTTGCGCTGTCCTTTGGTCGCCATCCTTCTCATACGAAGCGTCCATAACGTTTCTCTTGGTATCATCTTGTGACCGCGATTGCTCTGGTTCGTGGTTGCCGTCCTTCGCCGCTGGCGTTTTTGACGCTTGCTCTTTGGAAAACTCTTCCTTGGGTCTCGATGGAGGAGGCAGGTTGGCCTCGGCAGCGGGCCCATAGCGCCGATGATATGCCTCCTGAGCGCGAGGTCGACTGGCGTGAAAAGCACGATTATGTGAGGGACGCCGAATTGTGCGGTAGGTGGACGGTTCGCATGTTCTAATTGCGCGCATCAAATGCGGATACAGGAATGGTAGCCGTGGGGAAGCCATGATGGAAGGGTTGGAGTTACCGCCAGATCATTCGAGAAAACATGGATTGAAGCCGTAGTGGGTTGCATACACAGGTAGGAAGTTGGTAAGAGGGCATTCAGCTTTCCCGCGGCGAAGTTGTTTGCGGGCGGCCGGAAACTGGAAGCGTGACGTGGGCGGTGAAGAAAGCCACGGAATGACGATAGTATAGGGCGTTTGCCAGTTGGTGAAGGCAGTTTTTACAGAACGCATCGAACTCAGTTTTTGCGAAGACAGTTAGGTTAGGTATGTGCATAGGAAGGTGATATATACAGAATCTTTGGTCTAATGTGGGTCATGATTGCTCTATTCCCACTGCCAGAAGCCCGAACAACAGATGCGTTCGTTTCCAATAATCATGAGCTCTTTGCTCGAGGATTTTGACCGTCTTCGGATTCGAGTCCAGACTGCTGCAGAGGCTTTGGACAGCGTCTGAGAAAGAGTCCTGAGTCGGCTCTGCGGTCGCCAGAGCATTGCTCAAGTAGAGTAGATCGAAACAGAGCTGAAGCTTGTAATCGTCGGTGTTCTGCGCTCCGATTGCAACATCGGCTTCCGACTGCTGGGTTTTACCATTATCTCCATTCTCGACTGTTTGAGCCTCTTTCGACGCTGTGCTTTCTTCTTGATTGTACACTGACTCCAAAGCCTTAAGAGTAGTGGCGGCGGTGGCCCAAAGCTCTTTTCGCAATCCTCCTTTCAGCACTTGAGTAGTAGACACGTCCCAAAACCCTAAGCCGTAGTCATCCATCGTGTCTACAAGACGGCGTAGGAACTTGAAAGTTGCTGGTGAAGGCTGAACCGGAAGTTCAGGGTCACCCTCCCAGAGGCTCCGACCAGGTAATATTGTAGTTGTTGGGGAGGCGCGTTTGGGCCATATATTCAAGGGGTCTGTAAGTGTGACTACCTGCGCGGTAAGGATTTGTTGCAGCTGAGGTACGATTTCCCTTGAAAAGAGGAAATCGCTGGAAATGAAGTCAACAGGGAGGTCCTTCCGAACCAGTCTAATGATTTTTAGCAAAAAGGCGGCTTTCTTGTGTTGATTAGAAGATCCAAAGGTTTTGAGAATCTCGGCGAAGGATGACTGCAGGTGGTTGAGCGACTCCCGAACAGATTGCTGGAGCGCGTCTTTCAGCAATGCAGTATCGTCATCGTTTAATATGGCTGTTATATTCATGTCTGCATCCTCCTCTTCACCTTCCTCGAGGATGTCGGTCCATCGCACTCGTTTCATTTCGTTGATATAATCCTTGGACTTCCCAATGGCCGCAAGCCAGGTCACGTACTTTGCTAACACAGCTGATACGTCTGCGTCCCGGCCAAGCAATCTATCTGCGATCGTTTGTTTGAAAGCGGTCGCACCATCTGAGCAGTCAAGGTTAACTAGCTCGTCATCCCAGAGGGAAAGCGTCTCGACATGTTCTTTGGTGTCCCAATTTGTGATCACAGAAGCGACTCCTTGGCCGAATTGCTCCAGCTCCTTGGCCTGACCTGATAAGATTTGGCTGAGCCGCTCATTGAAAACAGATCGAATGCCTTCTAGGACGGTCAAGGGCGCATGAGTAGGTGTTGAGCCCAAGGAGCTGAGCCATAACTCCAATGTCCTGCGACGAAGAGCGAGTAATTCAGAGAAACTGTGCCAGTCTGTCAAGGTGTGACCGCAGCCTTTGACGAAAGTGTCAAACGCTTGTCTTGACCACTGCTTGATTGTCTTTTCGGCTTCTGGTTTCGACAGCTCGCTTAGTTTGATCCAGGGAGTGAAATTCTTGACGTCAGCAGCTACCCAACGTCCCAACACGTCAACACTCAGTTCATCGAGGCTGAGGATGTCTGGATCGGCCAAGATAGGTCTTGTTTTCAACTTGTTGAGCACATCTGACAATCGACGAGAAAGCAGAGTCTTCGACATTTGCAGAGTTTGGATGTAGAGCTGTAGAGCGGACGGAACATTCTCGCCTGATGCCTCAGTAAGTTCCAGCTGGTTTCCAATAACATCCAGGCGAACGTGGTGAAAATGACGAATAGCATCGTCTGATGAGGAGCTCGTCGCTAGGCAATAAGCGGCCAACGACTCAATTGTATCGTCAACGGTGGACTTTGCGGACGCGAGTCGCTTGTCGACTCTCTTTAGAAGTGTCCGCCGAAGGGACGCTAACTGGTTGCGCAAATTGTCCAGAAATGGAGGTATGGTCTTCTGCTGTGAAAGGGTTTTGTGAAGAAGTCGAGAAACAACCAGAAGTTTCGCCGTCAGCAGTGGAGAACCGCGCTTTCGCAGAAGATATGCAATCGCCTGAGTGCAGCGATGGAGAAGTGAAAGCTGGGCCCCCAATGCTCGTCTCTCTGTTTCTGTATTCGAATCAATTCCCTGAACTACAGAGGTCGAGAGCGCAAGCTTCTTACCCTTATCCTGAGCATCATCCTTTATTTGGTTCATGTGCGCATGCATCTTCTCGATCAATCGTGGGTTGCATCTTCGTCCAATATCGGCCAAAGTCGAATCCACCTCCTGAATCTCGCGGTTCATCAGGACAATTGTCTCGGCAGTCCCAACGAGCTCTCGATACCTCGTCCTGAGTGCGAATTTAATATTAGCAATCATTCCACCCAATTGTCTCGCTGAACACTTACCCCACGAGAGCCCGGAGCCTCTCCTTGTTGCTCGCGATATCCCGACGTAGCTCCTGTTCCACACGGCGAACGGTGGGGATTGGATACTGGAAGGCATCCTGCCATGACTTGAGGCTTTGCGGATCCGGACCGTCCGACGGCATATTGACGGGCGCACAGGATGCTGGACGAGAAAATGCCAACAACACGGAAAGAGAATGGCTGATGAGAGCTTACCTGTGTCGCAAGCAATGATCATCAATGATGCCTCAGGCACAACACGTGGCATCCAGCAATAATCGATCTTACAATCTTACAATACATGACAAAGTGTATTTGGCTAATCCACAAATGGTAAGCACCTTGAAGGACGGTAAAAACCGACCCCACTGAGTCACTCTAGAATACTCTGTAGATCCTGATATATCGAGGATACTTGCCCCTCATACTTCTTTATCTATCTTTTGCTTTTGCGAATCAACTACGATCATGCCGCTTCTAGAGCCTGACACACAGGCTCCGGCTGAGTCTTCAGCAGCGCAGCTGCAGAGGCTACCCTTTCCCCCAGTCACTTACTCTCACATCCTTCATTGCTCTTATCATCACTGGCAACCTCGGTATGCTCCACATGCTTCTCAAATATTTTGAAAGTTCATGAAGTTAACTAGCAGCGTCATGGACTAGATACCGCACACTTACCCCTAAATCTCGTGTTATACCTTTGACACCTTCATTCGTGTCCTACCTCCGCGCCGATGGAATCGTTTTACCACCCGAGACCACCCCGCCGCAGGGCGAAGATGACCTAGACACATTTTCCGACGACGGTGCAGACGAGGAGCCAGATCCGTCCGTTGAATGGCAAGAAATCCACACCCAGATCAAGTCAACCATCTCAGAGTTTGGCGGCAAAGTAACACCAAAGCTGAACTGGAGTGCCCCAAAGGATGCTGTGTGGATGTCGGCGACGAACGATCTTCAATGCCGAACACCAAATGATATATACCTCCTCCTGAAGAGCAGCGACTTCATCACACACGACTTGGAGCATCCATTTGATGGTTGCGTGCCCGATACAGACGATTCGTCCGATCCGCCAGCCACCCAGCCCGATATCCCTTATCACCTAGTCCTCCGCAAATACGTTAACTTCAATCCCTCTCTTGAATTCCGTTGCTTTGTACGTAATCGTGTGCTTTTGTGCATCTGCCAGCGCGACCAGAATCATTTCGACTTCCTCTTCTCGCTGCGGGATACCCTCCGATCACGCATCCAGGCTTTCTTTGACGACAAACTCAAGGACACATTTCCAGACCCCAGCTTCGTCTTTGACGTGTATATCCCTGAGCCACACCGGCGCGTGTGGCTTATCGACATCAACCCTTGGGCTGATAGAACCGACCCGCTTTTATTCAGTTGGCTGGAAATCCTGCAGATGAAGGATCCCATCGGAATAAAGGAAGAGGACGCAGACGCCCCCGAGGAAAGCTTTGTTCGACTCTCCCTCAACAGATCCAATCCCAGCGTGGTGGAGTTGACTGAGGACGAGGGTTCTGAGTCAGAAGAAGAGGTTGAAAGTGCAGACGATGGAGACGACTCGCCGTTCCTCCCCGAATTCCGTCTCGTTAAGCGTGACGATCCAGAGGCATATTCTTTCAGTACCCCTCAGTACTCTGCGCACAAATTGCCCAGAGAAGTTGTTGACGCGTCTCTTTCAGGGCCAGGTGGCATGAGTGAGTTCTTGGGTAAATGGCAGGACATTCTAGCCAAGCAGGCACAGGAGGATACGGACAGTGACGATGGACGATAGCTATATTTCCACTTACTGATTGCTACTATGACTTTTGATAGAGAAAAGCTCCCATGGTTCACGGGGCATTGGATGACGGCGTTTTGGAACTGATAAAGCAGGGAAAAGCTACATGTATAAATAGCGTTTCAGGTTGAGAAAACGATTGCTGGTTAGGCAAGATCTCTATGTTCCATAACTTGCGGTGTCGAAGGATCCATTACAGGTAGTTGTCGAAATCTATATCCCTTGACAATTAATCACATTGTCCAAGGAACAATGCTGTAACCCTATCTACAAAGCAAAGCCCAACATCTACAGCTTATGCCTCTTCTCACCCGAGGCCAACTTGCGAAATTCCTCCTGCGGATACCCCTTGACGAACCGATCCATGCCCGCAAACACCTCATACGTATTCTGACGGTCGAGCAGCTCCCGCTCCGGACGACGAATGAGCTCCTTGATCTTGAGCAAACTCGACTGGTTCAGATGCGTACCCAGACGATCCTCGACCTCCTCGAGTACCTTCTTAAGGAAACCCGCCGAGTCATCGGCCTTGCCGGACGGAGCGGAGATGACCTTGTTCACGAAGCCGGTGGCCACCAGCTCCTCGCAGGTGATCCGCTTGCTCATGATGAGCGCCTCGTTGGCCTTGGAGATGCCCAGGCGCTCTACGAAGGCGCGGGAGGCGCCGCCCTCGGCGACGAGACCGAGGGAGGAGAATGGGGTCAGGAGGAAGGTGTGCGGGGCGGCGTAGACGAAGTCGGCGAAGGCCACGAGGGCGGCGGAGAGACCGACTGCTGGGCCGTTGAGTGCGGCGACGAGGATCTTGGGGTGGTTGTAGACGGTGCGGGTGAGGTCGAGGTTGTTGACGACGAAGGTGCGGGTGATCTCTCGCCGGGTGTCGCTGTTCAGGCCGCCGCCTGGCCGGGTGGAGGTCACGTCTGCTCCGCTAATGGGGAGTTAGTGGTGTAGGAGCAGCTGAAGAAAAAGTGTTATTGCTTACGCGGAGAAGAAACGACCAGTTCCTGTCAGGACGGTGATGAAGATATCATCTCGCTTCTCGATTTCCCGTAACCGCTCACCAAGCAGATAGTAGAGATCAGCGTTGAGGGCGTTCAGCTTCTCGGGGCGATTGAACGTGATGATCGCAATGCGATCTAGGTATGTGAGAGTGATGAGCTCTTTGTCTGCCATTTTGAAAAAAGGCGTTGCAGACGTAAAATTTAACAAGTAGAGTATAGGCGAAAAGTTGAACGACAGATTGCTGCAATGAAGCAGTGCGGCTGTGTAGAGATTGGTCCCAGATGCGTGGACAGTGGGAATACTCAATGTCAATAAGCGGAGACAGGAGATCGGCCAGCGACGCTCCAGATAAATACCACACCCTCAGCTCCCTAAGTCCCCATGCTATTTTCAATTCCTCATTCCTCAACGGCTATGGAGCATCGAACCGACCCTCATTGCGGGGAGGCCGACGGTCTGAGCTGCAAGCCGAGGCTCACTGCGGATGACATAACCAAGTCAGGTGACTGGCACGTGGCCATGTTTGTTCTATTTGCAGCAACCGCTGATCTTCCTCTCACACTAATGGGCTGATGGAAGTCCGCGGACTCTGACATCGAGTCCAATGCATGAGAAGAACATCGCATGTATGACTGCTCGTCGAATTAGCAATTAGCACAGAAGAAGAGGGTTTCTGTATACTGGAAACAGAGCATACGATCCGTTCACTATTCGCACGCCGCATCTCTCCAGACCGTCAACCTAACAGAACCACATCCCATCACATCAACTCACAATGTCAGCCATCCTGCGCAGATTACAGGGGGGCAACCTCGAAGTCTTCAAGGTACATACCTATCTCTCTCGCCTTCACTTCCGCAAAGAACCCTTCCCCCTATCTCTCCACTGAACCAGACCCCATTAACCAGCCTCCCTAGTTCGGCATGTACATCATCTTCCCCATCGGCTGGATGTACTACTTCGGCACAAACCTCGACGACCGATTCAGCGTACCGGGTTTCTGGCCTACCGCCGAGCAATCGCACAAGATCCCACTGGAGAAGGAAGAGATTGATCGGGAGCTGGCACGGATGAGGACGGTAGATGCGGTCCGGCGTGAGCGGCGGTTGCAGCGGGAGGCGATGGAGGCGCAGGCACAGGCGCAAGTAGCTGCGCAGGCTGAGAATGCGGAATAGGATTCGTCTGAAGGGAGGATATATACTATGGGTTTGTGGGATGCGGTTATTCGGACGAGGATATTGGGTCTTATAGGCCGGAGGCTGCTAAGCTGGAAAATAGAATGGAAATGAAGGGAAGAATAGGGAGAAGGGCGTTCTGCGGGGTTCAGAATGGCCGGACATGTGGCATGGCAAAATGGCATGAATGGGAGTTACACATGTACCATGTATGATTGCGCTTTTGTATAACACTCTTCTCTGGGTATATTGGGAGTTTTGTCTTGTTTTTCAATCCGGAAACATTTTATTTGATAGTTGACTGGGTCTAACTCCAAACCTGCTTCGTTATACGAGACTGCCTTTCCGTTTATTGCATTGGAATTAGACAAGACGTAGCATCTTCGCCTCTTCTGCTGACAGACCAAGTGAGCTGTGGCAAGATATACAGGCAATCGAAAATCGTGTCAACTGGGTATCATGTCATTTCTGCCTGGCGAGAAAGGCTGGTTTTCGATAGGAATAACAGCTCAAAAGGATACACGGAAGGGCAAAAAGAATTCCTAGGGTATGCGCCCGCCTGCTTCTGATTATTTGTTCGAACGAATAGGAAAAGAAGAGTCCCTTCATAACGCCTTTGTATGCAACAGATCGATAACAAGAATGCTAAGAATAGGAAGCTGCGACTAGCTCGTCGCCTTGGAGGTCAAAAGGTGACGGTACTGAGAAGCGGATGTGAACCGACTCGAGGCCAGGATAACGGTAGTATGTAATCAGGATCGCACAAAAAGGAGAGATTGGTCACAATTCAGCGATTGCACCGGTGGCTGTTGCGGCGGCCTCTTTGACCGTGTCATACACCATCTCCAGGGTTTTGGTGCTATTTTCACGGAATACCGCGCTGATGGAAGGCAGACTAGTTGAGATGAACGGGCGTTCACCAACCCAGTAGTAATAGAGATGGCCGTAGATTGCTCTGATATGGTCGGGAAGGTAGACGTAGATGCCGGTGATAATCATAGTGATGAGGGTCAGGAGTAGGGAGTCTGTCAAGAAACAATGGTTGTTAGCATTTGTAAACAACACAAGCGCTTCAGAGGCGTCCTCGACATTGTAGTTCAATTGGAGAGAAAGATAGCCAGCAAGATTGATTATCCAGAACGAAGGGAGACAACATACTAAAGATGAATTTTTCGGCGGGGGTGAGCATATATATGGCGAAAGTCACCTCATATTGATAGACCTTCAGGCGAAACCACCGAACCAAGGCGGTTGTTAGCCACAGGAGAGGGGCCATGATTGCCATCGATTTGACTTGGTTGACTCTGAACAATTTGAACGCAGCTAGACAACCGCGCGAACGACTGAGACTGATACTTTTATTGTAAATGAACGGTGTCTTTCTTCTCTTGCCGTACCCCTTAGTGGTCACACTTCTGCGGGAGATTTAGTGCTGGAGAACTTGGCGCTGTAAAGAGGCGATAATCACTCGAAGTCGTTCGAGGCTAGGAAGTAAGATATCTTAAAAGAATGGGAATTGCTTGTCGAAGAAGCTCATGATAGAAATGCTCTAGGCTTCCATGATCTCCTGGTCTAGTCTGATTGGGAAAGTAGTCAGCGCTCCGTCTGTTTGGCTGTGGAGTAAATAATAGGCGCCGGGACAGCAGTGGAAATTACCAGGATAACGGTACCTTTGAGGATTCTTAAACCGTGGGTTGACAACTTGACTCTCACTCAGGGGCTCGTGGGAGATTTAAGTTTGAAGTGGCGAGACTCAATTAAAACATTTAGGTAGACGGTCAATTCATTGTCAAAATCCTGGGTTGTTCAGAGGTTAAAGATAATTGTCAGGTTTCAAGATTTAAGAATAGTGATCAACCCTTCCGGTGTAGTAAACAGGGTAGCAGATGGAGAAGATCAAAAGCCTGAGGAATTTACAGAACAAGCTGTGCGGGGACAATTGTTGACACTTGACCGGGAGAAGATAAACATGTGGAGAGATTTATTGAGGAGAGAGGTGGGTGATACTTATAACAAAGAACTACCAACCATACTTTGTCGAGGCATACGAGTACGACTACGAAGTACGAATTGATCTAAATACTTTGTAGGGGCATTTGGAGCAATAGGTAACAATAATGAATGTTCAGGACTTCCAAGTTCGAAGTGAGAAAAAGCAGTTTTCTCAGATGTCCAGGCTCCCTATTTAGAAGAATCAAGAAACCCACTGGGTTCCACTTCAGGGTCCAGGACTATCTCTAGCTAGGTAGTAGCTAGATATCTGCTTTCATTTTGACTGGCGGACATGAATAGAAATTGAATTGTCGGGCCTTGTTGTAAATACTCCGTAGTAAGTATTAATTTGAATTAATGTGGACATGGACAGGTGTCTAGAACATAACCTAGATTCCCACAGGGTCATGACAGCTATGTCAGATTTCTCAACATAGTTATGCAGCAATTATCCGGGACATTGTTCTTCCTTCTGTAGGCAACAAGAATTTTCTATGGTATTTCCTCCTCAAAGATTCTCTGCGTTCTTCCGAATCCGAGGAGGATCTAAGTTTTCACAATGGATCTGGATACGGAGTTCGAGTTCCAAGTACCGAGTAGTTACCGAGTGGGAGCGTACGTCAGCCTCTGCTTGGCATCTGTGGCATCCCCAATGAAGCTATTCCCCATCACGATGATCATTGTCAACGCATGTCAATATCATTAGTGTTTTGCTAAGACCTCATCATTTAGATAGATATTCTACGATACAGAATCAGCCTAAACTCTCATACCGTAACTCATTATAGAGACTTCCATTCCCACCAAGTGACCTTTTATTCTGATCAGACGGTTCTCTGCTAAACTTACCTGACTTACGGAGTGAGAAGAAAACAATTACTACTATACAAGTGTACAGAGAGTCCAAAAGAAGAAGTTTATGTTTTCACAACAAGATATCGCTATAGTTAAAAGGTAGCCTGATAGGAATAGACTGGAAGATATGCCCATTGTTTGGTCCAACGGCTACCTAGGTAGATAGAAACATCCAGCACTGACCGCCCTCACAACCTAACCTATCCTATCAAACCAACCTCACAGACGGACAAAATGAAACAATGTCACCCCCCACAACAGTGACAACACTCCAAAAAAGCCTATCCATTCTAAAGACCTCACTGTTACCCAAAGCCATCCTCCCACCGCCCTCAATCCACCGCTCCTTCACCCTCGCCTCGTCCCTCTCCGCAAAACAGCTCCCTCCCCGACTCAAAATCGACGATGCCGACTTGACCATATCCTACCTCAAGGGCACTGGCCCAGGCGGGCAGAAAATCGTACGCTACACTCACCCTCTCATCATTTACCCCTTCTTTGATACCTTCTCTCTAAGAACCCCAACAGAACAAAACCAACTCTGCCGTCCAGCTCATCCACAAACCCACCGGCATAGTGGTGAAATCCCAAGCCACACGCTCCCGGTCCCAGAACGAGAAAATCGCTCGGCAGATCCTAGCTGATAAAGTCGAGGACTTGCTGAAGGGTGATGCGAGTCGGAATGCCATTCGGGCTGAGCGCGCACGCAAGAAGAAGGCGAGCAAGATGAAGAAGACTCGGCGGAAGTATCGGGAGTTAGGGAAGGAGGCGCAAAAGGACGAGCATGAGGATGGGGACGAGCTTGACCTAGAAGACGACGCAGGAGATGGTACTGAGGGCCAAGGAGAGGCGCAGGATCATCGCCTGGATGCTGAAGATTCTGCCACCGAGGAACCTTCTGATAATCACACTGCTGAACAGAAGCAGCTCGGATGATCAGTCGTCTGCTGTAGTTACCTCAGAGTTTCACTACAGGGCTCCCGTCTAGCTGAGAAGTAGCCAGTCTACACTTCATCTCGTTGTGCTACTGCTGGTCAGGTCTTGCACGCATCTGATGGACATAATAGACACTTTTAAGCATGGATGAATTGAACTTCTCCTGTGTAGGTTCCAAAGATGATTTTGTGTACTTTATGTCTAAGTACATGAGACAAGCTGGAAACTCTAAGAATTAATCTGGTGAAATTATCATAAAAGGCATGAATGTGTTACCTGCCGCTTTTCTTGTCGACTCTGGCGTCGGATGCAGACCATGCACATCTTCTGCTACCGCTCATGCAATGTAACTGCTCAATACTGTCCGCGCCTCGGCTCCCAGGCGCTCTTGTACGCACGCAGAGACCCGTCCATTATGCTTCTTATCGGCCTCCTTCAAGTATCTGCCAACCCAAGCCTTGAGATCAGCGCCCGTGTCGGGCCACGGGTCCCTGGTTTGGGGTCGCACGGTGTTCAGCGCTGTGAAGCCTACCCCGAACGCCATATCCTCAACGTCATGTTCGGCAATGAGGTCATCCTTGCTGGCGGGGAGAGGGGGAAGCTCCAACAATTTGAGTAGAGCCTCACATGTGAAGCCCCATCCCTTCTTGTATCGGTTTGCAAATGCTTCTGAGTCTGCAAGCGTCTTTGTGAAAGACAGCACAGCAGTCTTACGGTCCAATGGACGTGCGAGTTTCTGCGTTTCAGGGAGAATGATGTTGAGATAGATGGGGGTGAAGAGGCTGTCTTTTGTCAGTATATGTAAAAAACCGGCAATACAGTTTCATCCGGACATACTCTGCTTGAACTTTATCTGTGACCTGGATGAAGTAATCGGCACTATAGCCCTTGTCGTCATGAGCGGAGATGAAGTGATAGAAGCGGACAAATCTGAGAGTGAGGTGCTCGGTCTTCGAGTTCTGAAGGCGAGTGAGAATGACCTGCATGATAGAAACGAAGTACTGCTCTAATGCCGTGCTAGAAGAAGGCGTCAGTATATAACAAACAAGATCGATCGTCTCATCATTCACTTACGGTGGGAAGTTTGCAACGACACTCTCCAAAAGGTCAAATCCAAAGCCTTCATTGGCTTTGGTGGAAAGTAATTTTTGAAAGATACCAAGGATTGGGACCAGTTGCTGGTTTTCCAATATGAACTGAGTGCCGCGAGGGATAATAGAAGATAGTAGACGGACAAGGGCAGGAATGTTGCCCTTCGACTCCCACATCACAGGCATGAGGATAGGAGCGATCAGGTTCTGGTAGTAGTTGGGCAGAGATCCCGAAGGGTTGGCCTCTAAAAGGGCCGCAAAGAGCTGGAAGACGTATGGCATGAATTCTGAAAATAGGTTAGCACTCAAGCATGTCCCCTAAACTCGTGTTCCTTTCTGATTGTACCATACCTTGAACGTCGCCTTGAAGGATATTTGCGAAAGGTGGGTAGAGCGCTTGTTCGAGCTTCTCCGAATTGGCCGGTGCAGCGAATCTGGGTGTGTCAGCTCCCCAAATCGAGAAAAGCGAAGAATGATCCCCATACCGAATGAAAGCGCCCATAGCTTCGAAGTGGAAATAATAGAAGCGGGGGTTGCTTGGATTTTTACTAATAACATCAGTGATGTTAATGAGATGTTGAAGAACAATGTCTGTATATGGGACGACGCCTTCTTTGATGACAATCAGGACTCTCATGGCGCATCTCATCAAGAACTCATTTTCTTGCACCTTTTCAGGGGCAGGGTCCTTCTGGATCAATGAGAAAATGTGTTGCAAAAGATCTTTCGCTAGAGGAGTGACAGTGGCGGGGGCAATAATCGGTTGACCTTGGCTGTCTGCGAGGTAAAGCACTCTTTCGACAGCGATAGCTGCATAAGTATAGACAACAAAGTTGGGAGAACCGAGATGCTTGACCAGCAAAGGAAGCACTTCTTGCCACTGGTCTTTCGTGATGATGCTGCGGAAGAGGTAAAGGTACTTGATTGCATCCACCTTGAGAATAGGGTGGGCACTTTCATCGGCAACCAGGTCCGCGGCGAGGTTCTTTTGGAAGAAGTCAGTGATGCTGACAAGAGGGTTGGTCGCAGTGACACCGTGGCTTGCTGTGGGAACTCCCTTGGCCGCAATTGCAGAGAAAAGATAAACTGCAGTGTCCTTGGCTTTCCAATTCGAGGCAGGGCTCTTCGCGTATTCAGCAAGATAGTGGTCGCTGTATCTGAGAACGACCTTAGTCACGGGGCCCTCAAATTGCTCTGCCAGCCGTCTGAGGAAGTCTGTGGCAGCCCGCCGTCTAGTTTCACTGTCCGATCCTTCAAGATCTCGCCGGATAAATTCAATAGGCTCGTCTTCAAAAAGCTCCTCATCTGACTCACGCAGACTCACGTTTGGCAAGACCACTTTCTCGACGATTTGGCCAAGGGTCTCTTCTGCCTGGAAGACCGATGCATGTTCTGGCATACCCGCAATTGAAGTCAAAAATTGAAGCGCTTTGCTGACGAGAATGTCATATTTTGTTTCTTGGCCAATTGTGGTCAGGAGGCTCCAGGAGCTCTGCACAAATTGCCCAACATGAGAACTGAATACGTCCATGTACTTCTGCACATACAGTGTCAGAGCCTCGAAAATTCCAGCCCGCACGAATTCTAATTGGCCGGCCTCAGTTTCGTCGTCTGTGTGAAGCAAGGCGTTGTCATATGTCAAATATTTGAGCAAGAGCGAAGCTATCCCTGAGAGGTTTTCCTCAAACATAGGAGGAAGATCATGGCAAGAGAGGTCGAACAGCAATTTCACCATCAGATTGAATTGTGTAAACCCCTGGACAAGGTTTTCTTTGTTCGACTTGTTCTCCTCGAGGAATGAATCCAAGCCCTAATCAGAATCAGCACAATGATCGGGTAATCATGGCGCCACGATAGCAGTTGCCAAGTAAGCGGTGAAAGGAGGAGCTTTACCTCAAAGAGAGCCAGAAATGGGTTCCCAAATTTATTCAGGACGTGGTTGATCTCTGTGTACAGCTCATTTGATTGGAACAAGGGCCTCCATCTTTTGAAGATTGAATGTGCAACTTGCAGTACCCCGATATTGGCGGCGGGGTTCTTTGGCTGGAGCCTTGAAACAAGGTCCTAGGAAGAGTCAGTACAACTACAGGGTGATTGAAAAACCCCGTTTGTATCACTCACATCTACAAGGGTGTCCCATCGCTCCCAGAAGTCACTATCGGCAATCACGCTGACAGCTTCGCCAAGCTGGGACTGGATACCTGCCGGAACAGAAATCATCAAGCTGATCAGTTCCCGCTTGATCGTTGCGACCTCATCCACCTGGAGTTTGTAGTTTCCATCCTCATCGGTCCAGTTTCGCTTAATAAAGTTCTTGAAGCATAGAGCACTGGCGAGGCGGGTGTTATAGGGGTATGAAGTAGACGCCGTGATCTGGAGGAGCTGCAAAGAAAAGCCGGGTTTCTGTTCCTCCTGGCGAAGAGTAGCCTCAGCTGCAAAAGATCAGACAATCCATCGCAAAATGGCCATCCAAGCCAGATAAGCATGATTTTCCCATACCTTGTTTGTTTTGCCTTGGGTCCAAGCTTGCCTCAAGGAGCTGGGCAACAGCTCCGAGATCCGCAGCCATTTTTTGAGAAGCGGGGTGAAATTAGGGAAGATTTCACGTAGAAAACAGCGTGACACTCTTTCGAAAGATCGTGATATAAGAAAAAGGGACAGAAGAAAAAGCTTGGGTAGATTTGTGTGGGCAGGAGATTCCTTCAACCTCTCTGTACGAAAAATGCCCTTCTCAAAGCTGTCAGAGCTTAGTTCATATAAGGCAGTTTGTTTAGCGGTTGCTTTGGTTGCTTTGGTTGCTTTGGGAATTTCCAAGGCGGTCAGCACTGATGGCGGGGTGTTTCTGCCCATCAGGTGATAGAACGGATTAACCTTTTCCATCTCCGCCAGATCATCCATCATCGATTCTTTTTGAGGGGAAAGGTGTCTTGGCACATTTTTGCTTGGATGGGAACCTGATATCATTGCTTCTGGCTGTGCTCAAACAACATCTGTTCAGGGGTGTCTCTTTGTTCCTGTGGCTGGTGTTTTCATTTGAACTTTGAGAAGAAAAGGAGTTCTTGTCTCTTTAAAGTGTCAAGCTTGCCTTTTGAGACATCCGTCATTGCCACTACAGCTGTCGTATCTGAATGAAGCCTTGTATTACTTTTCAACCTCCTGATGTTGTGAACACCTGACTTAGAACTCCTCAGGAAGGGTATGTGGATCTCCTATGACACGGCTTTGAGCTGTTGCAAACAAGGCGAATCCATGTATTGCATGAAGCCTTGTCATAGCTCCGTTCATGCTGATCAGTCGGTGCCCTAGATATATAACCTCTCGACTTAGACCTTGTATATACCCCCCGTCCTTGAGGACGCATGTCTCCCGATGAAGTTCCGTTACCGTCTTCTTATAAAAGTACCGCTGTCAGCTTTGTGGACGTCTTCAAAACGCTAGGTGTCGCCCGTTCCAGATCGCAGTCCCCACTTTCGCTGCAGGACAGCAGTCATTCCTTGTCGCATACGACGGATGGACGGAGGAACAATTTTCTCGTACTCGGATTCGAATCAATGCATCGTGGAAGCGTTGTTTCCAGTTCCTCGGACACTTCCGGTGCCCCGGATTTCGAAACGTCTCTCAGGAATCTATCACAGAAAGAGAATCTAGCTCACGCCATCGACGAGGCGGAGCATGTCTCCAGATGCCTGCAGTGGTTCACTTCAGACCAATCTGTTGCGCTATGGGAGGCTGGCTCCTACCTCATCCAAAATGCGGACTCGCCGGACGCTCGACGGAGTGGGTCAATGTTGATAGAGGCTGTTGCTGCACGTCAGGATCTATCACCATCAGGTCGGCGTATCGTCTTTGAAGCGATTTCATGCTCGTCGGAGCCGGATGTAATACCAGCCCGTGTCCAATCGTTGGTATCGCTTTCGGATCACGGCAGAAAGTTGGACTTCACCTCTTCGTCTATCCTTCCCATCCTTTCGTCATGTGCTGTCCCACTTTATGAGCTCATCTCATCGGCCCGACTGAAAGCTCGTAAAGCCAAGGTGGGCAAAGTGAATGGACTTGGTTATGATGAAACAGCATTAGATGATATGTTGCAGTTCGCTGTTGATTTGATCACGCTGCAACGGAAGCGTCCAAGCAGTGAAGAGGTTGAGTCGCTGCTCGATCAGATTTTCATAATTTGCAAAAAGACGAGCGTTGCCGCCGACATCAAAAACTCACTAGCAGTATTCGATGCCGTCATACTCTATGCAGACGTTCCAGACGGGAGTTTTGTTCCTCTCTTAGAGGTTCTGTGCAGTATTCATGCTTCCGTGAAGTCCCTGTCTGGGCCTACCTCAAGAGCTGTCAGAAATCTGGCAAAGTCGAGATGGCAGACAGAAATGGTCAACACCCTTAATTCGTTTCTGATGGAGTCATCTGAGGAACAGAGTCGCAATATCAACGTTTTGCGCGGTACAGTACACATTTTCACAGACTTGATTCGCGCCCATGGTCAGGATGGCATACCACAACTTCACTTTGAGCATCTAATGGATTGTCTGGAGGTGGTGATTCGTAAAGATGATAGTCGCTTAGAAGCCGATGTGCTGGAGTTGTGTTTGAACATTTTGGATGGCGATTTCGCTCACGTGGCTCTGGAAAGCAGCTGGTCGGGGTTTGTGAGGGTTCTCAACTCTTGTTCCTTCAGAGCTGTTGGTGAACCTAAGGAGCGCGCCGCCTCAATTTCTAGTTCACAGTCGCCCCTCTCGAAAGTCAGCACGTCTGAAGACGCAAAATCAAATATCCTAGCCAACGCGGTTCAAATCGCGGCCACTGTCGAAACCCTTTGGGACCGTCTGAGCAAGGAGCAAAGATTGGAAGCTACACGGTTCCTGATGAACGTGTGTGAGCATACTGAGCCGTCGCAGGCTGAACTCGTCATCAACACAACGAGATCCGAAAAACTCTGTCTCCCTTCCAACTCAGACTGGGTCAACCATTGTCAGAGATTGATTCGCTGCTTCATCCGGTCTCGTAACAAGCCATCTGATATCCGAATCTCGGCTTTGGATCTCCTAAAGGAAGCGTTCTCGACCTACGATACACTGGTTCTTTTCGAGGGAGAGGGATTGCTCCACCTCATGCTTGAAAAGTTTACTGACGAGGATGACATCCTATTCCTAGAATCCTTAGTGTCTTTCATCGTTGATACTTCCATCCTTGTTACCGACAATACTACCTTCAAGTTACTGGTAGATACCTTGAGTTCACCCATGAACAAGGATCTCGACAACTCCGAGCTTTTCAGCATCCCGGCTTCCGCTGCATCTTCGCCTCAACGTCGCTCATCTACCGAACTGGTACCCGCCCTACATTCTGCTAGCTCACATCATCATGCGCTGGAATTGTCTCTCTCAAGCGTTTGTACCGCTGGACTTGTCAAAATCTTCCTTAGATCACTCAATATGTCAGCCAGCAAAGCGGTTACAGTATTCGAGGCGCTTCTCAACATCGCGCAGTCCCTTGAACGACCTGCAGATTGTCGTCTAAATGTTCTTAAATTATTGTTCAGACTCCGATGTGATTCATCGGGCGCTGTTACAGTGATATCGATGTCTGAGACCGATTTTTTGGCGGACGCTTCGGGTCGAGGTGGTGTCGATAGCAGCGCTAGATCACAGACTTCTGAAAGCGCAGTTGGGGATCATGGTGCAAGTGAGGAGAACTCGCGATTGGCCGCTCAAGGAAGGCAGTCTATAAGCAGGGAATCACTTGCAAATATCTTATCCAGATCCGCTGGTCGGAACGCTGCAGCTCATTCCCGTTCATCGGTCCTAACACCCCCAGTCTGGACGTATGCCTCATCACAAGTTCTACCCGAGAACCCACCGGATGATTCGAGCCCTTACGTGTACGCTTATACGACTCCTGACCTGTCGCCTCAGTCTGAATGCGAACCCACTCAAAAAGTCGCGTTGAAGGCCAACATGTGGCTGGAGACTATCATAACGCTGCTCCTTCGAGAAAAAAATTGGGAGATCTATAGCTATGTGCTGACCCATCTGGCTCCGCAGCTTAGCAACCGAGACTTTTTCCGCAACGCGGTACCTCAAATCAAACTACTACGCAGCGTTATGTGTGATCAAGTCAAGAACGAATCGTTTCGAGAGCCCCCAGCGTCCACTGGTGTCAAGAAAACGGACGTGGCTGGCTATATTTTCGATTGCCTCTCCGTGTTGGTCAGTTATCACGAGTTCTTCGCCAAGAGCGAGGAAGATGAGCTTGTACGCGCATTTATGATGGGCATTATAGGATCTTGGGGTGATACATCTCGTAGATGCGTACATGCGCTTTCTGTGTGTTGCCATGAAATTCCACTTTCTGTGACGAAATCATTGAATGGGATATTCGACAAGATGGCGAAAGTGATCACCATGTCTAATCTAGCAGTCCACATCCTCGAGTTTCTGTCCCTCCTTGCACGGCTGCCAGATGTCTACATCAATTTGCGCGAGGAAGAGATCCGAACAGTTTTCGGTATCTGCATTCGCTTCCTCCAGACCTCGAGAGAGCATCGCTTGAGGGCCGGTGACTCGTCAAATCGGCCCAGCCAGGCCTCGGCACGGCTTGCTGGTGGTATCAGAGAGATCGCGGTGACGCCAGGCGAGCTCTCTGATCCATCACAGCAAGATGGAATGTCGAGATATATCTACACTTTGACTCATCATGTCATGGTCTTTTGGTTTTTGTCATTGAAACTTCAGGATCGGGCAAAGCATGTCAACTGGATTACCAGCAGACTTATATTCAGGGATGAACATGGGCAAGAGAGAGTTGAAGAACAGAGCCAGGTTTTCATTGATCTGATGCAGAGGGTTGCATTCTCCGATTTGGGTGAGACTATTCCATATGAGACGTTCCCTCCATCGCCCTCGGATGGACCCGTGTCCAAAAAGTCGTGGGTCGTGGGCATGAGCGTAGTCACCGTGGAGACAGCTGGAGTATCTGGTTTGACTCAAATTACGAAGCGACAAGCTTCCGGAACCACATATGCGATGTACCAGCAGCGGACAGCTCCTGTGCTTCCTCATCAAGTGCCGACCTCACCTGATGCGCATGCCCACTCAGACGATATGCGCATTGCTGTGCTTCCTTCTCACGTGCTACTGCAGCTGACGACCACGGCATTTCCTACACCCACCGTAATGCAACCGATCCCACTTCCTGATGACGACATGACTCGCAGAGCGCTGAGCATATTTGATCGTAACGACATTGTCGATGGCCATAAAATAGGCGTTATTTACATAGACAACGGCCAGACGACCGAGTCGGAGATTCTCTCTAATACCGTTGGAAGCCCTGACTACGAGTACTTCCTTTCTTGTCTGGGAACCAAGGTACCAATCAGAGGGGCACAGTTCAACACCCAGGGATTGCATCCCGATGTGGATGGCGAGTTCACTTATGCTTGGAGAGACCGGGTCACGGAGATTGTGTTCCACGTGGCAACGATGATGCCCACCGATTTCGATAGAGATCCGGCTTGTATCAACAAAAAGCGGCATATTGGGAACGACTTTGTCAATATCATCTTTAATCGGTCCAACGTTCCATTCGGTTTCAACACGATTGCGTCTCAATTCAACTTTATCAATATTGTCATCAGTCCCGTGTGCCGCATCGCAGGTGGATCTGGTACCACAACTCCGGCGTCCAGTGATTTTGAACAGACATTCTACACTGTGAAGGTCATGAGCAAGCCTGGACTGCCCGAGATCTCGCCCGCTTCGACTCCCAAGGTCATTTCTGGAAAGAACCTCGCCGCCTTTGTGCGCATTCTTGCGATGAATGCGTCCGTATTTTCCCTCGTATGGAACAGTGAGGGAGGCGAGCACGTTTCCTCTTGGCGCAACCGCCTTCGCGAGATCAAGCGGCTCAGAGAACGGGCACTGGGATCGCAGTTGCAGATGTCAGAGGCCGCGGAGGGTGCCTATCCTGGTCAACGACGCAACACCAAGGCCAACATTTTCTCTGAAGAGGTGCCTTCGCGAGTGACTCCTGTCAAAACTGACTTTGCTACTGATTGGAATGCCGCTGCAGATGCCAACATTTTGCAGAACTTGGACTTTTCTCGATGGGGTCGTTAAGGGGCGCGTTCGTATTGGTCTCCAGTCATATCCGTCATGACTGGTACATGACTGCTTTGGTTGATTCAAAAGAAAATGGGAAAAGCAGAGGATTGATGGAAAGGGGGAAAAAAATGAAATGTGTGATGCCCTTTACCTGCTTAATGATTGCTAGGCTCCAATGGCCTTATGTATGCAGTACGTTCTTTGTTGTTTAATGATCCACAACACCTGTGCCAATACCCCTTGAATGTCATGAGAAAAGTTTTTTTTTTTTTTTTTTCTGGAGTATCTTTTTTTTTCTCTGTCATTCTCCTGTATATGACTTGGCTATGTCTGGTATGCCTGTATTATTTGCTTCTATGCAGCAAGACTACACACTATGATGAATACCTGATGCAACATATGCCACGCCTTGAAGACAACTCATGTGATAAAATTGCTGAAAATTTGGATCCTTACAATAAACATTGCATCTGTTCATGATCATTAGAGGTTATTGTTTTCTTTTTGAGAGACTGAAAATCTGTCTCGTTAGAGGGGTGGCAGGCTTCTCCAGCGCTTGATATTCTGATTTGAAGGCGCCATTAAGAGAGTTCGGTAATAGAGACGTCGTGGTATAGACAACAAAGTGAGTATACTGAATTGAAGTTATCGAGATCTGGGAGCAGCACCACAAAGATGAGGAGATGATGGGAGACATATAAGGTATCTGTAGTATACCAGTACTACGATGGAAGAAAATGGAAAGAAACTGTATAATATATCTGATGATGCTAAAGCTAAGGTGCTATCTGTGAGTATAGGAAGTAAAAGGAATCATTAAGTATATATGACAGCACCCCCACTCAAAAAAGCCTATCTTAGGCATATATTTTTAAGGTATATATAGTAGACATAAACAACATCATATATATATAAAAAAATAAAGTAGTAATGTATAAGTAAGGAAGATTAGATATATCTAAGCTTAGTTAATTTTATTAATAGCTTTTTATAATATCTTTATAATCTTATCTATGCCTTCTTTATCTATTTTATCTTATAGTATAGTCTCTACTACCTAGATAGTGACTATAAAGGGGCTATAAGTAATAAGAATATCTAATACTAATTAAAGTCTATTAATAGTAGAGGTAAGTTCTATTAGCTTATTTTAGATAGAGGCTTTATATATAATAATTCTATTAATTAGTTTCTAATATTTAGCTTCCTAACTAATACTATTAGTAATAAGTTTCTTAGTTATAGTAACCTAGTCCCTGTCTATACTATCTTAAATTTATTTATATTTCTTAGAGAGGTACACCTCCTTAAAAGAGTAGATACTCCTGGGTGTAAGGAGTCTAGTAGTTATACTAGTAGTAGATATAGTAAACTATCCTGCAGTATAGGGATAGTTAGTTACTATTATATAGGTAGGGAACATAGTAGACTAGTGTTACGACACCAACACTACTAGGCGGACCTGACAGGCAGAACCAAGGAGCAATGACAACCAGTCGATCAGACAAGGACTGACCGCTATGAGAGCCTAAGGGAAAGACGCAGCAGAAGTACCATGA
>NW_020798684.1:0-2215 GCF_002237265.1 Aspergillus thermomutatus | reverse complement strand
GTATAAACCTATAAGGAGGAAGTACTCCTATTATATTAATATATACTAGCTATGCTTATTAGTATATTACCCTTTAGTATTTTTTATTTAATATATCTATTAACCTACTCCTTAGTAGTTTCCTACTATAGCTTTACTACTAGCTTACTATATAGTCCTTCTTATTTATACTACTAACTATACTCCTACTACTAATAAAGTAGTATTATTAGCAGCTATTATTATTATAACTTAGGCTTTAAGGCTTAGATCTATACTAATAGCAGCCTATTACCCTATAGTACTATATCTATATTAGCCTATCCCCCTATATCTACCCTACCCCTAGGTTTACCTCCTCCTACACCCCCTATAGCTATGGCTACCCCTATAGGGTTCTTCTCTACTCTACTAGTAGTATTACTATATAGGTTCTAGTTTTTTACTAGGTAAGTCTATATCTTTTACCTCTAGTAGTTTATGACTAATAATAATATAGAATCTAGATACTCCCCCTCTAGGGGTTAAGCCTATATCTATTTATTTATTCTTTATATACCTTTTATACTGGCCTTTAGGCCTAACATAATTTATTTATCTTTTAACTAAGCCTTCTACCTTATAAACTTTATAAAGTACTTATAGGCCTTAGTATCTTTAATATACTTATAGAGTTTTTATATATTATGCTTATCTTCCTATCTATACTACTAGACTAGGTACTAGTCTTTACTATATACTTTTTAGTATTAAAGAATAGTATCTATCTCCTATTCCTTACTATCTTTAATAACTATAGGCTCTAGGTAAGGTACTCTCTTAGTATCTCCCTTATATAGTTCTAATAGGGATATATAGAAGATATTATATATCTTTCTATATAACTTAGGTAGGCATAGCTTATATAACTACTTACCCTACTTCTTAATAATTTTAAATAGGCTAAGCATTCTGCTTACTAGCTTCTAGTTTAGTCTAGAGGTAATAATATTCTTTACTCTTAGCATTATATAGTTACTAATATTTAGTAACATCTTAGCATACTTCCTATTATATTACTTTTTTATCTACTCCTTTAACTTTATAAGTAGGACCTATAGCTTTATATAGTTCTCCTTTATCTCTATAGCTCTCTTAGCCATAGCTAATACCTTTATATCCTCCAGGGTTAATATATTAATTTATAGGTTTGCTTTAAACCATATAAGTATATAGTATAGTAATATACCTAGCATACTATATATAGTATAGTAATATACCTAGCATACTATATATAGTATTATTATAAATAAACTATATAATAGGTAGCTAGTATATCTAGTTATCTTATATCTAGCTAATATATACTTATAGGTAGTACTCTAAGACCTAGTTTATATATTTAGTCTATCTATCTATATAGGTAGAAAGCTATTAATAGCCTTCTGTATATACTAAGGCAGTAGTAGAGAGTTAACTAGAATAAGCTAATAAATAGACTACCCCTATTTAATACTAGGTTCTCTAATATATCTATAAGTAGTATAACTCTCTTATAAAGTATTTTTACTAGGTATATTATATTAATATCCTTTCTTATAGGAATATAGAGTAAATACTTTATATATAGATTAATTATTACTAAGATTATATTATATACCTTCCCCTACTACTTAGATAGTAAGAGACCTATAATAAAGTCCATACTTATCTACTATATAGGTTTAGTAAGAGTAGATAATAGTTCTAGCTTACTATAAGGCTTATACTAGTATACTATAATTCTCCAATAAATATTATATTTATCTATATATACCTTAATATCTTATACTAACTTATGCTAGTAGTATCTATGTTTAATACTTTCTAAGGTATATCTATATTAGTAGTAACCCTTTTATAGATTATTATAGTTTATTTTTATTATCTTTATATATAAAGCTATAGACTATAATATATAGATATAATCTCTATATTAGAGTAGGCTATCTATAATCTTTTAGTATAAGTAACTTAGCTTATCTATATTCCCTTCTTTTATATTATATAATTTTTATTATATAAATATATCCACCTTTTATACCATATATAGTAGATCTATTATAGCTATTAAAATATCTACTAAGTAAGTTATTTTAGAAGTAAGTATCTCTTATATCTTACTCTATAATATTAAGAGCTCTAGAACTCTTATAATAATAATAATATCCCTCTTATCTAATAGTATATTCTATCTATAGGTAGTAACTTATTAGAT
>NW_020798683.1:0-2233 GCF_002237265.1 Aspergillus thermomutatus | reverse complement strand
ATACTAGGCCATTTATGCATGCAGGATCATGCCCAGATGCCCCCCATTCCATGGTTAGTAATATATGATGATCCCAGCCAGAGCCAGGCCGGGTGGAACTTTTTGCAGGACGCACGGACCCAGTGGCTGGTGGATGGGACCCACTGGATGATCGACCGACTGCGGGCCGAGCCGGCCATACAGCGGCATTTCATGCGAGGGGGCCGATTCCACCCCGCAGCCATCCAGCAGTATTGGCAGCGCGTGGCCTAGTTCAAGGAGAAGTTAGCCATCATAGTGCATGTCACCGCGGGGCAGCCGGCGCGGGCCCCAGAGTTATTAAGTATTCAGCACTGCAACACCGCGAATAGTAGGCGGCGTAATATATATATTGAGGATGGGATGGTGACATTCGTGACGGCATATCACAAGGGGTTCCACGCCAGCAATGATGTCAAGATTATCCATCGATATGTGCCGCGGGAGGTCGGGGAGTTGGTGGTGTGGTATATGTGGTTGGTGTTGCCGTTTGTAGAGCAGTTAGCTGCATGGGAGGCAGCGCAGGCAGCGCAGGCAGCGGCATCACAGACGAACCAGACGAACCAGAGCAACCAGAGCAACCAGAGCAACCAGAGCAACCAGACATCCCAGAGTAGGACCGTCGCCCACACGGCATGGTTATGGGGCCCCGATCCAGGCACTGGCCGTGAATGGTCATCCGAGCGGTTCCGGGAGGCATTGAAACGGGAAACACGCACCTGATTAGGGACTGCCATCCACATTGCAGCATATCAGGACATCGCCATTGGCATCAGCCGCTGGTTTTTACGTCCGTCCACTGCATTTCTAAATAATGTGTAAGAGGCCGACCACACACCAGCAGCCATGGATGCAGATGCTGAGGAGTTTATGGATGATGAGCAGTGGATTAGCCACATTGCTGACTTACAGGCCGCCCATTCATTACATGTCGCAGGGATGGTGTATGGTCGAAGTATCCATGAACAAGCTGGCAGCACCAACCACCAGCGCGAGATGTTCCGGTTATTCAGCACTAACTGGCATCAGTTTTTGGGGTTTGCATCCGCAGCCACCGCACCATTAATATTAGGCAAGCGCAAACAAGCGCCATGGGAGGATGAAGCTGAGGTCAGTCGCATCGAGCGCCGCCACCAGCTGGCCACCATGGATATGGAAGCAGCTGCGCAGCGAATGACCGGGCAGCCCACCATGTGGTTCTGGGGGGTGCAGGACCCGGCCATTCAGGCCATCCAGTGAGGGGAGAGCCCTGTAGTGGCGGTAATGCCCACAGGCGGTGGCAAGAGCATGTTGTTCATGGTGCCAGCATTCACCGCCCCCAGAGGCACCACCATTATCGTGGTCCCACTGGTTGCATTACGGGCCGATATGCAGCGCCGGTGCCAGCAGCTGGGGATTTCATGTGTTGCATAGGAGAGCCGGCGGCCCCTGGATGCCGCGTCGATCATGTTGGTGACGCCCGAATCCGCGGTCAACCCTGATTTCCAGACGTTTTTGAACTGGTTGCGGTGGATGCGGCGGTTGGACCGCATCGTGATCAATGAATGCCATGTGGTGTTGAATTCCCAGCGTGATTTCCAACCCCAGATGGCCTAGTTAGGGAAATTAGTGCAGGCACGTACCCAGATGGTATGGTTGACTGCCACGTTGCCCCCGAGCATGGAGGATGAGTTATGCCGGTGGATGAAGCATGATCGGACCGCCATGACCATTTACCAGGCCTGGACGAGCCGTCTGAACATGGCATACCGGGTATGGCGCCCCGTGTTGACGGGGGTCGGCTGGGGTCCGTACCAGTGGATTGAGAGTGAGGCCGTGGTGGCATTCATTCAGGACCGTATTCAACGGGCGGCCGGTGGCAAGGTGATCATATATGTGAATATCATTGGGCAGGTGACAGCCATGACGCGGGTATTGGGGTGCGAGGCGTATTATAGCGACCAGCTGGACAAGGCTGGGGTGTTAGACTGATTCATGGGAGGTAGTCCAGTCATCGCAGCCATGAGCGCATTAGGGATGGGGGTTGACATCCCTAATATCCGTAGCATCATCCACATTGGCACACCGCGGACATTGTTAGATTATGCACAAGAAAGTGGTCGAGCAGGACGGGATGGCCAGCGGAGCGAGGCGATCATTATTCAGCCGGCTGGGTGGGACGCGCCAGCGCCGTGGATGGAGGGGGTATCGCCAGAGGATCAGGAACGAGTCGCAG
>NW_020798682.1:0-2240 GCF_002237265.1 Aspergillus thermomutatus | reverse complement strand
GCTTATAGACCCTCTAGAGGCTTATTTCTCTTCTCTCTCTTCTTAATTAGTATTATTAAGATAGTAATTTAGTAAGATACCCTATAATTAGGTTATTAGTTTAATTCTCTTCTATTTAATATAGATTTATAGTGATCTAGCTTATATCTAATAAGTAATTAGTTAGTTTCTTAGTAATAAGTACTATATCTAGTAGTTCTTTAATAGATTTAACTAATATTAGTTTAGTTTTATAGGCCTTTATCTCCTAAATTAGAAATATAGTATTTAAATTAATTTACTATAGTTAGCTTTATTAATATCTTTTTTATTTATATCTCTAGTATAAGATAGCTTCTTATTATTAACTTACTAGTTAATTAGCTTTAGTTCTTAATATAATCTAACCTTTATTAGATATAGGTTCTTTATTATATTATAATAGTATTTCTACTTATTATAGTACTTCCTCCCTCTTTTATAAGAAAGTAAAGTCTACAGTGGTTAATATTATTAATATTAATAAGAATCTAAATTTATAGAATTATATACAAATTATATCTTATAATATTCCCTATATCTCCTATCTTTAGGTAAAAATTTATAACCCTCAGTATAAATATTAGAACTATTTCTCTATCTATAGCTAGTATTAGAAGGCTTATAATTATTATATTACTAAGAAGTAGAAGTATATCCCTATAAGTATTTCCTTTTACCTATATTTTATATATTATAATTACCTTTATTAGATTTACTAATATAGATAGGTCCCTATCTACTACTACTACTACTATATTTATATAGCTTTCTATATCTATCTACCTACTTAGTAGGCCTAACTTTATACTACCTTAGGTAGTATTCTTAAGACTCTTAACTAGTAGGCTATAGTAGTAGTATCTACTCCTCTATCTTCTTTATCTCTATCTCTACCTCCCTCTATAACCCTAGTATACCTTATAACTTTGTTATAAATTTTATTAACTCTAGGCTCTATTATATAGTATTTATTTAGTTAGTTTTTTTTTAAGTAGTATATAAGGCTAGTTAGACAGGAGAGTATATATTATATAGGCCCTATATTTTTCTTATATATAATAATAGTAGTTAAATTAAGATCTTATTTTTTTATACCTCTAGGCTTCTACTCTATAGTAATTATAGATTATAGGATTTTAGATTTCAAGTAAATATTAAGTACTTCTATATTAGTAATATACTCTTCTAGTTCCTAAGTATTCTTAGAATTACGCTATCTAGCTTATTTAACTAAATAATAAGGTTTTCTATATATCATTCTATTTATAATAATTTTTTCTAGATTAAAATAGTATAGTACTAGGATAGAGATAAAGTAGTATTTTAGCTCTTTAAATACTTCTCTTACCTCTAGTATAAGCAATTCTCCTCCCTCTTTTAGAGGTCTATATATACTCTTTTTTCTAGCTTTTATATTATATCCCTTAGTTAAATTAGATAGGGGAGCTATAATTTTAGAATAGTATATAATAAATCTCTAGTAGAAATTAGTAAAGCTTAGGAATTATTATATATTATAGATATTCTTTAGTTCTAGCTAGTTAGTAATAGTTTTTACCTAGCTTAATTCTATCTTAATACCTTCTATACTAATATTATAGCCTAGGAAGTTAATTTCTATAATATAGAATTTATATTTGCTATATTTTATATAAAGTCTGTGTTTTTAAAGCCTTATAAGAACTTTATAGATATAGTAAATATAGTCTTCTATATTATTAGAATAAATAATAATAATATTAAGGTATACTATATAGAAGGTATTAAGTAAATTATTTAATATCTAGTCAATATAAGATTAGAAGGTGGCTAGTATATTAACTAGACTAAATAGTATAATAGTATACTTAAAATATCTATACCTTATATAAAAAGCTATTTTCTATTTATTATCTTTTTAAATATAGATTTAGTAGTAGGTATTATAGAGATCTAGCTTAGTATAGATCTTAGTACTAACTAGCTATTCTATTAGCTTACTTGTAAGTAGAAGTAGGTAATAATTTTTTATAGTAATTTTATTTAGGCTTTGGCTTTTTTAAAAGTAAAAATTTTTGAGGAATTTTAAGGGTTTTTGGTTAGTCTATTTAACCCCCTTGTCCTTTATACACATCTGATGTCCTTTATACACATACGCGATATCTTCTCGGTGGTCGATTCTCTTTTAACAATCAATAACTGTTCTCAGTCCTGTGTTCTCACCGGCTACATCACACATT
>NW_020798681.1:0-2255 GCF_002237265.1 Aspergillus thermomutatus | reverse complement strand
ACTTAATACTTACTATTCTACTCTTAAGCTTAATACTTATAATAGATTCTTACTATAGTACTAGACTATTTATTACTATCTTACTTCTTAATTATATAAGTTATTATAAAATAGTATTATTAAATTAGAGAAGAGCTATATAACCCTCTTACTATATATATAAGATAGTTTCTCTAGATAAAAGCTTATAGAAGAGTACTTAAACCTAATATATTATTAGATATTATCTACTTAATTTATTAGTAGTAGTAAGGGTTTACTATAGCTTAAGATAATATAGAGAGTAGTTATATACTATAATCTATCTTCTTTAAGCTAGGGATCTAGTCTTACTACTATATATCTATATTATTAACTATTATATATTCTTTCTAGCTAGGGATGAGTATGTAGTGTATAAATAGAATATTAATTAAGGATTAGAAAGGGGTGTAAACTATATCTATTAGTAGTAGATAGTCCTTGCTAGTGCTAATAGGATCATACTAATATTATAGACTAGGAACTAACTACTCTACTTATCTATAGATACTATTATATAAGATAGGTAGATAATAAAGAGATAACTAAATAGTAGTAAGAAGGTTAATATCTATACTATAATATATCTAGCTATATAGTATATAACTACTAGTATAATTATACTTAGCATCCCTATAAAGCTATACCCTAAATTATCTATATAAATATAGTAGCCCCTATACTTAAAATTAAGTAATAAATTAGAAAAAGAGTAATCTCTATAAAAAGACTTATATAGGGGCTAGTTAAATAATTAATATAATTAATATTATAATACTTTAATAATAATGCTCTAATTATAAAGAAGAAGATTAATATAAAAAAAAATTTAAATACTTTCTAAAAGATATATATTGCAAGCAAGGCCCATAATATGCTTGTGCTGCCTAGTACTTATGATATGAAGTAACTTATAAACTAACAGCCTAGGTCATGTAACCTCTTACTAGCTATAATATATAATTAGGTATTTCTATCCAGCCTATAGACCCCCTATTCTAGTTCTTTAGTAAGTTCTTATTATATATACCTAGTTATAGGTTTTACTATGGCCTAGCCTGTAATATTAGAACTTACTTATCATCTTAAATAAGTATATTAGAATTATTAGAAATATATATTAATGAATATATTAGATTAGAAGATATATCTGATAACTGCATAGTATATATTAGAATAGATAAATATATTAGAATATTAGAATATTAGAAATAGCAAAGTAATATTAGAACTAATAAGTAGTATTAAAACCTAATAAGAGTATATATAAATATTGATATAGAAGGAAATATAGATCTAGCTATAAGTATTATAAATATACTAAAGTAGATACTAAACTATATTAATTAAATACAATAGATATATAGCTAATTAGAATTAGAAGTAGTATATTAGTAGAGTATATCTCCTAACTCTCCTTAAGAGTAATAAACTAAGCCTTAACTATAGAAAGCCCCTAGAATATAAATAAAGTAGATTATACTAATCTCTCCTATAATAATATAGATAAGATATAGTATACCTCCTTCTATATAAAGCTATAAGCTAAGCTATAAATTAATTAGTAGATAATTAATTCTTTTTATAACTATATCTAGCTAACTTTTTTATACCTAATTAGAGTAGCTAATATAGCTATACTACCCTAGATAAATACCTATATAAATAGCCCTAAGATAGGTAAGTAGACCTTAATTAAGATACTAAACTAGATAAAATTACTCTTCTTAGATAAGAACTAATAAGAGTAGGCTATAAGAGAACTCTAGGTACTATATTAGTTAAATTAACTAATATAAGAAGTATTTATAGATATAAATTAGCTTATTATAGAAGTAGATAATTATAGATTCCTTAATAAGGTAAAGAAGAGCTATATTAATATAGTAATTAACTAAGAGATATAAGTCTTATTATTTATAGTTAAGAAAGAAGAAATCTTTAAAGCCTATTATTACTAGATCTAAAGGATTATAGATAGACTAAAGGCTAAGAAGTAAGTTAAGAAATACTTAACTTAGAAAAAGAAGATATAGACTAGTTAAGTATATATTAGTACTACTATAGGTATATCTATATACTATATAGCGATTACTACTACTATACCTATTTAATCTACTAGTAATATTAATACTATAAATTAAGAGCTAACTATACTACTTATTTATAGATACTATTATACTAAGTAGGTAGATAATATAGAGATAACTAAATAATAGTAGGAAGATTAATAC
>NW_020798680.1:0-2268 GCF_002237265.1 Aspergillus thermomutatus | reverse complement strand
ATTTAGTAATAACTATATTATTACTAATTATTTATTATCTCTTCCCTAAAGTAATATTATATATAATAAAAGATTATCATAAAGCTATTCTAAGTTTTCTAAATAGTAATAAGATATTATAAAGGCTAGGAAAGATAAGTTAAAAGTAAAGCTATAGAAGTATTTTAATTAGTTTAAATTATTATTAATAATTTTATTAAAGATTCTTACTTTCTAAAGTTTATTTTTAACTTACTAAATCTCTTTACTCTTTAATTATTTAATATACTTATATCTAATATTAGATCTATAACTATAGAAATAGAAATCTCTTAGATTTCTTAACCTTAGCTAGCTATTAATAATACTAGCTATAACGCTAAGACTATTAATCTTCAATAGATATTTAATTATACACTAAAGAGATAACTAATATTATTTAACTATATAATTTAAATATTTAGTATAAATAGCTAATTAAAGCTTTAAAAATTATATATTATTAGTCTAGCTATTTTAGTTTAGAAGGTATTATAAATACTATAAGCAAGGCCAGGGCCTGTGATATGCTTATGCTGCCTAGCACTCATAATATAAAGTAACTTATGAACTAACAGCCTAGGTTATATAACCTCTTGCTAGCTGTAGTATATAATTAGATATTTCTATCTAGGCCTATAGACCCCCTATTCTAGTTCTTTAGCAAGTTCTTATTATATATACATAGTCATAGGTTTCTCTATAGCCTAGCCTATAATATTAGAACTTACTTATTATCTTACTAAGTATATTAGAACTATTAGAAATGCATATTAGTAGATATATTAGATTATAAGATATACCTAATGACTGTACAGAGCATATTAGAATAAAAAAATATATTAGAATATTAGAATATTAGAAATAATAAGATAATATTAGAATTAATAAGTAGTATTAGAACCTATTAAGAGTATACATAGATACTAATATAGAAGGAAATATAGACCTAGCTATAGATATTATACATATACTAGAGTAGGTATTAAACTATATTAATTAAATAAAATAAATGTATACCTAACTAGAATCTAAGATAGTATACTAGTAGAGTATACCTCCTAATCCTTAAGAGTAGTAGACTAAGCCTTAACTATAGGAAGTTCCTAAAATATAGATAAAGTATAGTATACCTTCTTTTATATAAAGCTATAAGCTAAGCTATAAATTAATTAATAAATAATTAGTTCCCCTTATAACTATACCTAACTAACTTTCTTATACCTAACTAGAGTAGCTAATATAATTATACTACCCTAGATAAATACCTATATAGATAACCCTAAGATAGGTAAGTAGACCCTAACTATAATACTAGACTAGATAGATCTACTCTTCCTAGGTAAGAATTAATAAGAGTAAGTAATATAAGAGCTTTAGATACTATATTAGTTAAATTAGCTAATATAAGATATACTTATAAATATAAATTAGCTTACTATAAAAATAAATAGCTATAAATTTCTTAATAAGGTAAAGAAGAGCTATATTAATATAATAATTAACTAAGAGATGTAAGCCTTATTACTTATAGTTAAGAAAGAGAAGATCTTTAAGGCTTACTATTACTAGGTCTAGAAAATTATAGATAGGCTAGAAGTTAAGAAGTAAGCTAAAAATACTTAGTTTAGAAAGAGAAGATCTAGACTAGTTAAGCTTATAGTAGTATTATTATAAGTATATCTACTTATTATATAGGTACTACTACTATTATACCTACTTAATCTACTAGTAATACTAATACTATAAACTAGGAACTAACTATATTACTTATTTATAGATACTATTATATAAAGTAGGTAAATAATATAGAGATAACTAAATAATAGTAAAAAGATTAATGCTTATATTATAGTATATCTAGCTATATAATATATAATTACTAGTATAACCCTACTTAGCACCCCTATATAGCTATACCCTAGATTATCTAAATAAATATAGTAGCCCCTATACTTAAAGATAATATAAAGCTAAGTAGTAAATTAGAAAAACAGTAGCTCCTATAAAAATACTTATATAAAGATTAGTCAAATAATTAATATAATTAATATTATAGTATTCTAGTAATAATACTCTAATTATAAAGGAGAAAATTAATATAAAAAAGGGATTTAAATAATTCTTAGAAGATATATATTTATTTAATAGGCTAGAGTTCCTAATAACTATAATTCTTAATAAAATATCTATATATAATTCTTTAATAAATACTAGGAATACCTCTTATTCTATTATATTAGAATATAT
>NW_020798679.1:0-2274 GCF_002237265.1 Aspergillus thermomutatus | reverse complement strand
CCGCCCAGTATCAAGGAGCTACTAGATACTGCCTACCAGTCCGATGATACTGTACAGTCTATCCTGCAAGCACTAGACCAGAATGCTAGTCAACACCCTGAGATCACCCTGGCCGATTGCAGACGACGAGGAAGCTACCTGTACTACCGTGAACGCCTATATATCCCTAACCACGACGAACTGAGAGCCCAGTTACTGCGAGAATGCCATGACAAGCCCGCTGCTAGACACCCCGGAAAGCACAAGTTATACGAGTTGATAGCACGAGAATACTACTAGCCTGGTATGTACCGATATGTCGAACGCTGGACCCGAAACTGCCACACCTGTTGCCGCTCCACCCCGTCTCGCGAAGCCCGCCAAGGAGTACTACGCCCGCTCCCAGTACCTGAACAATCATGGCAAGATATCTCAATGGATTTCATCGCCAGCCTAGTACCCAGTCAAGGCTACGACGCCATACTGGTTGTTGTTGATCGACTCACGAAGATGAGGCACTTTATCCCCTGCCAGACTACCTGCGATGCCGAAGGTGTAGCCCGACTATACATCCATCACATATGGAAACTACATGGCCTGCCAAGAACAATAGTATCAGACCGTGGCCCTCAGTTTGTCGCCACATTCTGGAAGCACCTGACCCAACGCCTGGATGTTAAGAACCTGCTATCTACTGCTCATTATCTTGAGACTAATGGCCAAACCGAAAGAATGAACGCCATCCTAGAACAATACCTGCGTGCTTATGTTACTTACCTACAAGATGATTGGACCGACTGGCTACCGTTAGCTAAGTTTACCTCTAACTCTGTCCGATCTGAAGCTACTGGAATCTCGCCCTTCTTCGCGAATTATGGATTCCACCCACGTATAGGGTTCAAACCTGTCCAGCCTGTGAATCACCCTGCTGCCAGAGATGCCAAAGCCTTTGCAAAGAAAATGCAAGATGTCATCAACTATGTCCGCGCCCAGATCCGCGTTGCCCAGGCCCGTTATGAAGAACAGACGAACCGCCACCAGAGACCTGCCTGCCGTTACCATGTGGGACAACTGGTTTGGTTAGACGCCCGAAATATCAGGACCCTGCGCCCCCAGAAGAAGCTCAACTGGAAATACCTAGGACCGTTCCGTATTAAGAAGATTACCAGCCCGCACGCCTATGAGCTAGAACTACCAGCTTCTATGAGCATTCACCCTATGTTTAACATTAGCCTGCTGCGCCCTGTCGCTGAAGACCCTGTACCCAGACAAAGACAACCACCACCACCACCGGTAGAAGTTGAAGGCCTGGAAGAATGGATTGTCGAGGATATCTTAGACTCCCGCTGGGAACGCTGGGGCTGATGGGGCCCCTGTCTGAAGTATACTGTTAAATGGCTTAGCTACAACAACCCTACCGAGGAACCCGCCCATTACCTGAGGAACGCACAAGAGATTATGGCTAATTTCCACCGCCACTACCCGAGCAAACCTAAACCAGGGGATGGTCTCGACAGAGCTCGACCCTAAGGAGGGGAGTACTGTCACAGTGCTGCCGTGGATAGGAGTTGGAACCGCTAATGAGGAATCACGTGACCTTGGGAATATCTTCACCGCACAATTCTGAACCCTATTTGAAGCTCTTTGAGCTACGTCCTGTCTATAGAGCCTGCCTGTACCAGCCTGCCCTGCAGCCTGAACAGATAGATAGGCATTACTATAGCCAGCCTGAGTGTCAACTACCTTATTATCCCGCCTCTGCCGGCCTGCGAGCCCGCACCTTGACAGTATATCATATCTAGTCATTTAAATTCTATCTACTTATAGATAGAAGAATAGTTATTTACTATATATTATTAGGTTTTTAGTCAAAATTAATAGGTATTCTAGTAAGAGGCTTAATAATCTTATCTAAGGCTACTATAATATTCCTATCTTAGGCAGTTAGGCTATTATTATATCTATATGGTTTATTTAACTAAAGAGATAGGTAGGGGAAATGAATACTTAAAATACTTAAAATCTATATTTAAGGTATAAAGATCTTAGGACTTAAGACTAGGCTGCTTAAGGATAGTATTCTCAAAAGGTTTTATATAAGGAATTCTAAATGGCTATCTATAAAGAGAGATAATTATCACACACAGCTCATTTGTAAGAAACATACAGTAGCATTGGATGTGAATACTAAGCTTGAGAAAGAAGAAGAAGAAGAAAAAGAAAGAGGGAAGGAAAGAGAGGGAATCTATGTACGGCTTGAGCGTGAGACATCATGGTGCTGTTGGTTGTACAAAG
>NW_020798678.1:0-2287 GCF_002237265.1 Aspergillus thermomutatus | reverse complement strand
AAAAAAAGAAGAGGAGAAATTAAAGAACAAGAAAGAATGAGAAGAGAGAAAAGAACAAGAATAGAAAAGAATGAGAAGGGAACGAGGTGAGAAGGTAAAGAGAAAGTAAAGAGAATGATAAGAGAGGAGAATGAGAAGAGACAACGAGGAGAAAACGGGAAGAGGATAAGGAGAGAAGGGAACAAGAAGAGAAGAGAATGAGAAGAAAAAGAGATGGTTTAGGGTTAAAGAGAGGAAAGTGGAAAGAGAGGAGAAGGATAAAGTGAAGTGACGGGAAGGAAGAATTAATTATAAGAGAGAAAGCGAGGAAGTAGGTGAGGAGAAGGAAGTGTGAGAGTGATAGTTAGTTTGCGAATAAAGAAGAGTTAGGGGAGGGGGTATAAGGGGGATGGGGGAAGTTAATGAGAAATTAGAAGAAAGAAGAGGAGAGGAGAAGGAAAGAAAAGAGAAACAGAGGAGGGAAAGAAGGGAAGAGATGAGAAGAGAGGAGAAGGAGGAGAGAGGCCAAGAGAAGAGAGGTCAAGAGAGAAGAGGGAGAATCAAAGAGAAAGAGAAGAGAATAAGAACAAGAGGAAAATAAGAAGAGAATAAGAAGGAGAAAAGAGGAGAAATTAAGAGAGTGAGTAAGTAGACAGGTAGGAAGTTTAGTAAGGTAGTAAAAGGAGGTTAGAAGGAGTGAGAGATGGTTATGAAGGAAGAGAGGGAGATAAAAGATGGAGAGTGTGTAGATAAAAAGGATAGAAGTAAGGGATAGTTTGTTAAGAGGAGAGAAGAAAAGGAGAGAAAGAAATAATTTAGAGTAGTAGAAAAAGGAGCAAAGGATGAATGAAAGAGTAAGGAATTGTAGTTTATGAGAAGTATAGATAAGGGAAAGGAAGAGAGGATAGAAGAATCAAAGAAGTTGAGGAGAAAGGAAGGGAGGAAATATTAAGAGAGAAGAAGAAAAGGAGGGAGGGATAGTTTATTTTAAGAATAGAAAGGATAAGAAAGAGAAAGAGAAGAAGGAAGATGGAATTTAGAAGGGAAAGAGAGTAAAGGAAAGAGAAGAAAAAGGAGGGTAAGAGTTAGGTTTTAGAAAGAGTAAGGGATAGTTATTTTGATTAAGAAGGAGAAGTGAAGGAGTAGAGAGATAGGGAGAAAAGTAAAAGAAAAAATAATAAAGAAAGTAATAAAAAAGATAAGGGTTTAGTAATAAGAAAAGTAGTAAAAAAAAGGAGAGAAAGATAAGTAAGAAAAGATAAAAAAGAAGTAAGAAGAGAAGGAAAAAAAGTAGAGAGGGTTAGGGATAGTGTAGAAGGGTTAGAGAGAGTAGATAAGAGTTAGGGAGAGTAATTATAGTAATGGTTAAAGAGAGAATAAGAAAAGAAGAGAAGATAAAAGAGAGAGAGATTTTTAGTTAGGATTAAAGATAGTAAAAAGAGAGAAAGGGGAAATTGGAGAGAGGCAAGAGAATAAGGAGAATAATAAGGGATAGGATAGAAAAAAGAAACAAAAGAAAGAGAAGATTTTAAGGAAGATAGGATAGGAGTAGATTTTGAGGAAGAATAAGGGTTAGAGTAAGAGTTAGGAATAGAAGTAAAGAAGGATAAGAGATAGTAGAAGAGAAGGATAAGTAATAGTAATTAAATAGGAGTTAAAATAAGGATAGATTTGAAGATAGGAAGAGAGAGAAGAAGAAAGAAAGGAGATAAGAGTAGAAGAGGAATAGAGAGAGAGAAGGGATTAAGGAAGATTAGAAGAGTAGATAGTAAGGGATAGGATAGGATAGGAAAAAAGAAAAGATTTAGAAATAGAAGATTAAAGGTAAAGAGGAAGGGATAGAGAGAGGATTAGAGTAAGGGTTGGAATGAGGATTAGGAAGAGGAAGAGGAATAGGGATAGAAGTAAAGAGGGGTTAAGGATAGTAGGAGGGTAGAAGATAGTAAAAGAGAAGGATTAGGAAATAGGAATTTAAAATTAAAAAGGAGATAAAATAAGGATAGATTAGAGGATAGGGAGAGAGAAGGGAAGAGAAGAAAGAAAGGAGATAAGATTTAAGAATGAAGATAGTAAGAAAAAGGAGAGAGGGAGTAAAGGGGAGGTAAGGAGGAAGTAAAGAGGAAGGAGAGAGGGAATAAAGGGGAGGTAAGGAGGAAGGAAAGAGGAAGGAAAGAGAGAGGAAAGAGGAAGGAAAGAAAAAGAAAAGAGGGAGGATTAGTGGGAGGATTAGAATAAGTATTAGAGGAAGAGTTAGGGAGAGTGTTTAAGGATTAAAAGAAAGAGTAGAGTAAGGGATAGGTTAAGAGAG
>NW_020798677.1:0-2295 GCF_002237265.1 Aspergillus thermomutatus | reverse complement strand
GAACCCCATTCACATGGACGGAGGAGCACACCAATCGGTTCGAGCAGCTAAAGAAGATGTTTACTACCGCGCCGATTCTCATGCAGTTTGACTATGACCGGGAGACAGTCGTCGAGACGGATGCTTCTAATTGGGCTACTGGAGGAACCCTATCGCAGTATGATGATAACGGGGTGCTACGACCCTGTGCCTACTTCTCGAAGAAGAATTCGCCCGCGGAATGCAACTACGAGATCCACGATAAGGAGCTGCTCGCGATCATCAACGCCCTCAAGGAATGGGAGTCGGAGTTAGTCAGCCTGCCGCGATTTAAGCTCATCACGGACCACCGCAACCTGGAATACTTCAAGACGGTTCGTCGGCTCAACGAGCGGCAGATGAGATGGTCGTATGTGCTAAGCCAGTTCAACTATGAGATGCACTACCGGCCCGGGAAGCTAGCAGCACGCCCTGACGCGCTGTCGCGTAGGGAGCAAGATATGCCGCAAGGTGCTGAAGACGATAGGCTCAAGGCACGCGAGCTTTGCCTGATTCCACCGGAAGCCATTGCAAAGCGAGTTCGCACGCGCGTATCAGGCGCCTGCAAGGTCGTGTCCCGACCGGACATGAGGTCAGCACCTCCGCCATTAGACGAGCAATGGCAGGAGGCTGCGCAGGGCGATGAGCACCTACAGGAGATGATACGGTCGGTACAGGCAGGGGCTATACGGTTCCCTAACAAGCTACGCGTGCGTATATCGATCGCTGAGTGTTCGGTCTCTCCGGATGGTCATCTGCTGTACCGAGGCCGCAAATGGGCCCCCGACTCCGAGCCGCTACGGACAAGGATCCTGCAAGAGACGCACGACTCAGTGCTTACAGGCCACCCCGGGAAGAACACATTGTACGCGATGATAGCGCGGAACTTCTACTGGCCGGAGCTTTCTGCAGATGTTCGACGATTCGTTAAGAATTGCGATAAGTGCGGGGCCAACCGTGTATGGCGTGAGCGGCGTCAAGGCCTGCTGAAACCGTTGCCGATTCCAGATCGCAAATGGCGCGAGATAGCTATCGACTTCATCACCAAGCTACCTAGCTCCGGCGACTGCGAGGAGATCATGGTGATCGCCGATAGGTTAGGGAAGGGTGTGATATTAGTGCCCTGCGAGCGAACTGATGCCGAGACCGTAGCGCAGCTGCTAATCGATCGATTCATCGGCTACCATGGCGTACCTAGCGCGATCACGTCGGATCGCGGCCCGCAGTTCGTTAGCCAGTTCTGGGGCCACTTCTGCAGCCGCTTGGGTATACAACGACGACTATCTACTGCCTTCCACCCGCAAACAGACGGCCAGGTCGAGCGAATGAATGCTACGTTGGAAGCGTACCTGCGGAACTTCTGCAACTACGCCCAGTCTAATTGGAAGTCGCTGCTGCCGATGGCCCAGCTTGCAATAAATGGCAGGGACGCTACGAGCACAGGGGTAAGTCCGTTCTTCCTGGACCACGGATACAACCTGGAGCCGCTAGAGATTGAGGGGCTAGAGCGAGGGGCTACCGCCGTTGATGGGGTCCGTACGCCCAAGGAGCGGGCCGAAGGGGTCATTACGAAGATGAAGGAGGCTACAGAGATGGCGCAGTCAGAGCTGGCCGCCGCGCAGCAACGTCAGGAGGAGTATTCGAACCGCTTTCGCGCAGCGAGCCCGAGATACGCCGTCGGTTCAAAAGTGTGGTTGGACCTGCGCAACATACGGACGGACCGTTGAAGCCGTCGGGTCGCATGCCTACCAGCTAGATACGCCGCCGGGAGTGCATAACGTGTTCCATGTCAGCCTATTGCGTCCCGCCGCGAGCGACCCCTTCCCGAGCCAGTCGAACGGCGATTACCAACCGCCTGCGGTGCTAGTCGACGGCGAGGCTGAGTACAGGGTTGAGGAGGTGCTAGACGAGCGCGAGAAACGCGTTGGCCGAGGCCACCGCACAGAGTACCTCGTCAAGTGGGTAGGTTACGATCGCCCTACGTGGGAACCGGCCACTTATCTCGCCGATACGGCCGCGCTGGATGCTTGGGAGCGGCGATCTGCTGATTCCAGCCCCGGCCAGGTCAACCGCGCACAGCCAACGGTCACCCACTGATTTCGGTGCCGGCCGAGATACCTCAGGCCTAGGAGAAAAAGGGGGGGGGGGTAGTGTAGCGGGCAAGGCCCGCTGTATGCTCGAGCCTATCGGCACTCGCGAGCTGCCTTAGGCACCAACGACTTTTGGCCCTGACTGATATCACGAGGTCACCAAGTCACGTGATCTCGCCTGCAGTTC
>NW_020798676.1:0-2305 GCF_002237265.1 Aspergillus thermomutatus | reverse complement strand
TTATAGAAGCTCTCTAGTTCACTACTTTAATAATAAAGAAATAATATAATAAATAATATATATCTATTATATTTAAGAAAGGAGATAAAGTTCTACTTAGAATATATACTAAATATATAATATAATCTACCTTAGATTATAAACTTAGGAATTAATATACTAGTCTTTTTATTATTCTTAAAAGAGTTAGTCTACTAGCTTATAAGCTTAACTTTCTAGTAGAATAGAGACTTTATCTAATAATATTTATTACCTACCTAGAGTATTACTATAATAATAATCTATTTTATTATAAATCTAATAAGCCAGGCCTAGTCTATATAGAAGGAGATATAGATAAATATAAATTATATAAGATAGAGAGAATTATTATAAAGTATATCTTACTAAGTAAGGGTAAAGATAAATAAAAGATTATAAGAACTTAATATCTTATTAAGTAGTATAAGTATAAAGATTAATAAAATATCTAGATAGATTTAAAGTAGCTAGATAATGCTTAGAAAGTAGTCTAGGAATTTAAAAATAAGTAGTAACTATTAGACTTTATTTATTTTTCTATATTTAGATAGTATTATTATATGTTTACTTACTTTACCTAAAGTATTTCTTTATCTAATATTTACTATACTACCTTATGCTATTATTCTTTTCTTTATATTATTTATAGTACTTTATATTATTTATAGCTCCTATTATTATTATATAATAATGGATAATAGTTACTTATATCTCCTCTTTTCCCTAGAACTTCTTCCTTACCCCCTTACTAATACTCTTTATATATATTTCTAGTAGATATATCTGCCTTCTTACTCCCATATTAAACTATAGCCTATATTATTACCTAATAAAATTATAGAATTATCTCCTACTATTTTCCTACAGCATATCTTTATCTATATAGGTAATAGAGTTACTAAAGATACTATATTTACTAAGAAATCTTTTAATAAACTAACTGCCTAGAATAAAACACTATTACTATTAAACTTATCTTAATCTTTAGAGTTATTAGATTTTCCTATATATATTTTCCTTAAACCATCTTAAATAGCTCTTAGTTAGGAAGCCCTTATATAATATAATAATCTAGTAGTTAAACTATATAAGTAATATAAATTACTATTACTAGTTATACCTATTAAACTATTTATAATAGGCTATATATCTAGGAAGAAGGTTATAACTACTAATAAAAATATAAATACCCTAATTCTAGAGGAGCTAAAAGCAGCTACTAAAAAGTAGGTATAAGATTCCTAGCAGATTATATAAGACCTAGAATATAAGCTATTTATCTTTATACCTAAAGAATACTAACTTACTATTAATTTTAATAAGACCCTACTATAGGATATACCACCTATAGTACTAAAATTCCTTAATAAGAAGATTATAATATTATTAGTAGGAATAATCTCTAATCTCCTATATACCTACTTAGAAATATATAATATCTTTTATTATCTAGTATATAGCCATGCCTATCTAAAAGTTAAAATAATTATATCTTAGTATAAAATTTATAATGCTACTAGAAAGATAATTAAGGCCTCTAAATATTATCTTTTACTATTATATATAGATAAGATTAATTAACTTAAGCTAGTAAAGTTATAATTTAAGGAATAGATTACCTGCCTTAATAAAGCATATAATAACTATAACTTTAATATAATTAAATACTATACTATATACTATAAATAAGAGATATCTATACTAAAGCTAGTACTAGATAATAAGTTAATAGCTAAACTATAGACCTAGGAAAAGTAATAAAAATATATAAAAGATAATACTAAATTTAATATATTTTTCTATAGTAACATAGCTATAGATATTTTATTTTCTTAATATAATAGAATAGGCCCAGAGGACTATCTCTACTAAAATAAGTAGTCTAGTAACTAACTAACCTATAGAATTTAATTACTAAGATTGATAAGCTTATTTAGGATCTTACTAAACTATAAATAAGAAGCTAGACTATAAATTAAGATTCTAAGAAATACTGCTTTCTAGATCTTAGTAACTCTAAAGATAAGGAAGATAATAACTTTATTATACTAGATAATCTTTTATTATATCTTAACTAGGTTACTAATTATATTACTATATAGGATACTACTAGTCTACTAGCTTAAGATAAAGACCTACTCTTAAAATATAATATACTAGATAATATTAATACTAATAAAACTACCTAGCCTACTATCTTACTTAAGCTAGGTATTACTATACTAAAATATAATAAGAATACCTCTATATATTTATATGGTAAATTAGCTATAATATTATAGTA